>NC_136416.1:116443243-116465743 GCF_051521515.1 Lactuca serriola
ATATATATATATATATATATATATATATATATATATATATATATATGTATATATATAGTAGGTTAAAACCCATGTAACATATGGGGAAAACAACTTAAGATTTGATACTATATATGATAGATAAACCAATAAAACTATTTTTCAAGAAGAATGTTAGATATTTTAACTATATAAAAATATGAAATTTAATGAACGTTTATTATAAAGGTTTAAAAAATATTCCAGTAGATGACAATCATATTTATAAAAGAAAAACAAATTATTATAGATTTATTTATATAGGTAATTTTTTATAATTCATATTTCAATTTATTTGACTTCTTTCCAACTATTTCTTATAAACATATACTTCAATTTAAGAGAAATTTGCTTCCGTTTTACATTCATAATGTGACAACCCGAAATTTTCATTTGTACGAACTCTACCGTCAAGAACTTCAATTAAAAGTCAAATTCATTCCTGCTAATTTTTAGCTCGGTTTAACGTCCGTTTGGGTATTTTTAAAATTTTATTCTTCGAGAGAATAAACGAAAGGAAGTATTTTCTAGGATTATTGGGGAATAAATAAAACAAATAACACCTTAATGAGGTGCTTACGGCCAAACATGAGGGGTTTGGGCCAAAACCCTTTTGACCGAGAACTCATGCTTAAGGCATGAGTTTACTCCTCCTTTCCTCATTCCTTACTTCCAAACTCAAGAACACCCACTTTTTCTATCAAGTATCATAAGAGCTACTTCCAAATCTTCCAAAAATGTAAGTGTTTCTCCTCTTGATTTGTTGATACAACACTTCATCTAGTAGTTACACATGATTTCAACCATGAAATCTTCTCTTGTTCTTAGATCTTTCAGTGTTCTTCAAGAGCACCAAGAACACACACTAGTGTTTTAGGCCGAAACCACCCTTCTTTGCTTCCATATTGTAAGTATCTACCTCCTATACTTGTTATCTAGTGAGGATACTTGATTTAGGGCCTTGAAATCGCCATTTTCCAAGAACAAAAGGAGTTTTTGGTTTAGTGCATCTCCTTAAACCGAAAACCCTAAAGAAAAGTCCCTTTTAGACCTTAAAACTCACTTAAGGCTTCAGATAAAGCTTAGAAACCCTATGCATGTTTGAAAGCCCTTGAAAAACACCATATGCACCAAGGATCCTGAGTTTTCGGTCTTAACCGAAAACCCTAAAAACCGAGAACCGCTTCGGACCGAGAATACCATTAGGACCGAAAGCTTCTAAGAACATGCCACTTGGACAGAAAGCTCCATTTGGTGACCATACACTTCTTTATGCAATCATTTGTGATTGTAACACTTCCATATAAGTGTTTCCTAGACTATAAGAGTGCTATCCTTCTTAACTAGTTGTATAAACACTAAATGCATGCATATATGTGTCTTTATATGCTAAAATAGGATCCGTGTGTGCTCAAGTCCTCACTTGACACTTAGCATCCTTTTTCCGATCTTACATTCGCATCACTCATTTCAGGTGAGTTCATACCCCTTAATCAACCTTTGATATGATTTTAGATGCTTTTATGGGGGGGGGGGAAATACAAGTTGAAACATTCTAGTAATTGCTTTAATCGCATGATTAACTTTTTAAAGTACTATAATCTCTTTTTAAATTACTAAACTTTTATCAAAGTCTTTTAAACATATATCCTGGTTAGATTCATGTCTATAATTGATATAGTTATATAAGCAGGATTTGAAGGACTTAGGACTGATAACCCGATTTAATTCTTGTTCCTTGTTTGGTTGTGGACTTAGAGTAGCCGGTTATCTGTCTGAGTGTCGTTAAAGTCCTAGTTATATATTATGTATATCTCTTTAGATATTAAAACTCTTACTCCAGTATTGCACCTTTGGGTAGCAAAGGTACCTAAATAACCTCTCAAGTAAACTATAATACGTATAGTTTGGAAATCAACAACAACTTTTATGAGGAGAAACTAGCTATATCAATATTCTAAAACATATACTTTTAGTAAAAAGAAACGTATATTAGAAATCAAAACACGAGATACATCCTCATGACGCGGATTTCATTGTTGTCGAGTTGGTAACCAGAGTCACCTGGAGGGAGAGCGGGCATTGTGTGTATAGATCTATACGGGACAGACCATCCCACATCCGGACTGCTAGCTACAGTTCTGGCCGACCAAGCCAACGGGTGACAAATGTCACATTTAATTCGACGCCAGTAGGTCGTCGTGTTTACATTCGTCAATCAGTATGGTTACGAGTATCTTCACATTTACCTTATAATTCATGGCTTTAAGGTAAGTAGTACCATGGTAGTTTCTATATATAAAACTATGGTACTATAATATTTTCCCTAATACATTAACTTAGGACGTTTTTATATAAAACAATAATGTAAAACTATATTATGATAATGATAGTAACATTTGGGAAAAATGCTCTTTTAACATAAAACAGTCGAGTCTTGGTAGAATACTGCTTTTAGTAAAGAAACTCATTCTCTTTCAACATAAAACAGTCGAGTCTTGGTAGAAGACTGCTTTTGGTAAGGGAACTCCTTCTTTTAAACATGAAACTGTAGAGTCTTGGTAGAAGAATACTTTTAATAGAAAATATAGGATTTTCTGGAAGGAATTCAAATACTCTGTAAACTTTTATCACCATTATCTAATGAGATTATTTTGAGGAAAAACATGTATTTATATCAATGTCATTAAAATATTTATGAACTCACCAGTATTAAAATGTTGATCCGCTCTTTCAAAATAACTTGTATTCTCAGGTCGTCAGTAGACAGTACACTCCCGGAGCTTTTGCGAAGTCAGCCTTGTACCGAGTTGCACCTTATGTTATTTTCTATATCTACTGTTGATGTTGTTTCTAAATGTAACCTATCTAAAAACTTATATTATTAATGCAATAGTTGTTATACTTTGATTACTATACTGCATGTGTTGTGATACTTGACATGACGTCCTCCACCCCAGAACGTTTCCGCCGTTCCGGTTTTGGGGTGTGATAGATTTGTATCAGAGCATTGTTTATAGTGAACTCAGTATATCAAATCATAAAAGATATATAACCTATAAATACAATGGGATAACAACACTCTGACCAAGAGTTATAGTTTAAAACATAACCATATTTTATAGAAGTATAAATACATCCAGAATATAAAAGCCCGAACAAGTATCACAAGAAGAACAAGAATAAAAGTCTTTGGATGTTGAACATTACCGTCAAACCTGGACAGTTATGTAATCGTAACTGGAATAAATATAGTCTGATCAACTATATTTATTCGAGATGCGACTAAAGTGTGTTTGGGAGTGATGATGGTGTTGCAATGAATCTGAAACTTACCATATAGGAATGCTGGAGCCGAACATAAAGTTTAAAAATACTATAGGAGTATTTTATGATACTATAGACTAACAATAAACCAGAAATCATGTCCATAAATTCTAGAATCAAACATGTAATTAAAATACTATAGGAATATTTTAGGAACCTTAAATAACCTTACGTGAAAACTAAAAAGACCCTTATGGGTCGGTTTATGATTCCAGAGTGTATGCTCCCCAAAGTTATATATAGTGAGGATCTCATAGGCTTAGAATGTGTGGTTTCGCTCTACTTCCTTTTCCTTGTTTGGATGTGGATATAGAGTAGTATCACATATTCGAAGACCTATTAGATCTAAATTATATATGATTAGTGTACACTATGTAATTATAGCAGGACTCGATATGGATCACCTAGTAAAATGTTTTAATAATCTCTTAAGATTCTTTAGACATTCCCATTCTAGCATAAACCCCTTTAGAAAAACTTATCCACTTCAGTAATCGGCAGAGGAGTCGATAAAGACCCATGAGAGATTCATTGAGAAGATTTCCATGTAGGAAATAAATGAACAGTGATGAGACTATTGAAATCACCATGTGCCTATACCTTTTAGGGACGTCGGTGGGAAATTCACTTGAAGTTCCAAGATTCCAGTCATCCATTATGAAGTGATGACAATCAGAGTCAGAATCGGAAGTAAGGCGGAGCAGAAATTCAATATGTATACGTGAGAAGGGAACCCTATATAAGTACCTAAAGAAAACCAACGTTTATTCCAGTCAAGAGTAAACGGAGAACAGAAGGAGCCAATGTATGAAACCCGAGAAGTGTTTCTACCTCTTTAACGTCACGCTAATAATCCATAAATTAATACAATTTAGTGAGCTAGTGATTACACTACTCACACTATGTGTTAGGCAAATCGTATTTCCTGTCGCGATTAAAATATAAATAGACCGGATCACGAAACCTCGATTGTGAATGATTAGCCCTAAATTTCCATGAGTCTTTTTCTTGGGTAATTTTCATTCTAAAGTCCTTACGAATATTTTCAAAGCTGGAGAGTGAACTTCTTCAATATAAAGATAACCTAGTTGAAACGACACTCATTTTATGGCTTTCCGATGCATTTACTTCTACCCTGTTATCAAGACTACATCATAGGGATGTAGGACGACACTTAGAGAACCATAACTTAAAGCGAGGGAAAATTTTATGCCTCTTATATCAAAGAAAGATACGTCTATGGGTAACCATCGTTTCTCATCAACTTGTGTTCCTCATCGTGTAGGAAAAACCATGCCTCCGAAGAAACGTAACCAACCCGCTAGTAAGACACCGACTCTTCAGATCGATGAAGCTACGTTCCAAGCTGCAGTTTCAGCAGCCGTAGCAGCTGTCATGGTTCACCTGAATGCTAACAACGCCAATGTTAGCAAGAGCACTATCAGGAATCCCAATCATAGCAATGGGCAGCAGCAACCAGAACTGGTGTGTAAAGCCACCCAAGAACTCCCATCTAATCCCCTGAAAAGAAAGTTTGTGAACGAGAAAGGGTGTACCTCGGCTCAAGGACCTTTCGAAGGGTAGCAAGTTGTGGTAGACAATGATGAGTTTTGAGCATTCTAACACTTCCTAAGTGTACATGCAACCCTAATAAACCTTGGATATATGTTTGTCTAAACACATGCAAAATTTGGTTTCCAAGGTTCATAATCCTATCTAGAATACATGGGAACTTTAATCCTAAAAGGATAGCTAGAAATACATACCTTGTAGTTGATTTTGATTCCTTGAAACCTTGTGAGCCTAGCACCCCAAGTGTGATGCCTCAAATGCTTCACACAACACCAAATGCTTTTGGAATGACTTTAGAGAGAATGCACACACTCTAAAAATCGGCCTAGCCCTCACTTCTCTTTGTGTAGCCGATTTTGGTGGAGAACATGTTCTTTATATAGTGTTGACACATCTAGGGTTACACCATGTAAACCCTCATGTGTCATGGCTCTTCATTTCCATGACCCATGGGTTTGTAACTCCCTTGGAGCATCCATGGAACATCCTATGGGTTTAACCCAACTTGATAATCCATGGAGCCTCTTAGCCCACTATACAAGTTATGGATGATTTACATAATCAACCCATATATTTAATTAGTTATCTTTTGATCAATTAATTAATTCTAAATTAATTCTTGATCAAACTAATTAAATAATACTATTAATATATTAGAACTTATAATATATTAGTAAACCACACGTCTTTTTTCACTCATTTAGTCTATCCAATTGCATGGTGCCATGCAACCCAAATGGACCATGCCGGGTCGGGCCAAGTACATACCAGAAATAGTTATGGACTTAGACACCTTATCCAACAGGAAATACCCCTGTCAACCCACCTGTCTCGACACCAAAAAGACCATACCTAGGAAACTTCCCTCACTGCAGCAAGTGTAACTACCATCATTATGGATTCTGTCGAGAACCCTTTTGTGTTAGATGGAACATGAAGGGGCATACCGCTCGCAACTGCAGAAGCCCGGTTGAATTCATCACATCAACCACCAATGTTGGGACCAGTCCAATATGCCATCTATGTGGTGAAATTGGGCACCTCAAAAGGGACTGCCCAACTGAAAGAAATGACAAGGAAGCAGGAGGAGCTTAACCCTAGTACCTAGGGGAAACTCAAGGAACCCAGTAGAATTTTGGTACACCTCTCAACCTTAAGTAGCTAATCGAAAACTTAAAATAATCAATTCTAATCGAAATTACTCCCTCGTTAAGGAAAAAGTCGCAGCACTGTAGTAAAACTTAAAAACCCATCAAGTAAAGCTATGATGGCTTAGTATATACATTAAGGCCATTTATAATTAGGATTGATAGACCTCGAGTGAGTGATGCAGCCTTATCTCCTGTTCCTTGTTTGGTTGTGGATTTAGGGCAGAGTCGCTCAGTCAACAGTCCTTTTCAATCTTAATTATACATGACTAGTGTATAATAGGCGATTATAGAGAGGCCTCTTGAGAAATCTATTCATGAAAAGTACATCTTTCCAAAGTATCAGGACCCTAGCATCCAGAGTCATTCATGTAGGTTCAAGTATTCACGGTAGTAATACCACGGACGAGCCCGAAACGCTAAGAACTTGTGTGCTCTGTCCAGCACATGGTCCTATCAATCTCCATTTCATATCGTGTCGATGTTCATTAATTTTGACATTACCGCCAGTCATGGTTCGACTTGGTTCGACTATGTGAGAATTACTAGTGTTGTGTAAAAAGAACTTTCACCTTATCCTAAGCATCAAATGAAATTCATTTCGAACCTACTAGGAAACCTAATGCGAACCATCGACCGTCTCTCTCATTCGACCTTCAGAAATACCTAGGAGAGGGGTACCACAAGCTGTTAACCAACCCCATTAGACATTAAAACCAGAAGCGAAAGGCACTGCAGATGTGCCGAAAGACAATAACCACCCGGGGCCTACTCAGTAGATCCTCCAGAAAGACCACTTGCACCGCACGATCTAGTTCGTGAATCAAGAGAAAGAACTAATGGGATTAACTTTCTACTACTGAGTATATGCATTAGAGTGGTATATGAATTAGGTCTATAAGATTTAAGATGTGTGCTTCCGCCCTACTCCCTGTTCCTTGTTTGGTTTCGAGTTTGGGGTGGTGCCACACATCTGAACATCCAGTCAGACTCCATTTTATACGATTCATATACACTGAGTAATAGTGTCTGAGCCGAGTATGAGGTATACCACGAACCTTAAAATAAAACCCTTCGTCATATACCCATAGGGAATGAGCAGAAGTCAAGAAAACAATTGTGGGTTGAGCTACTAAAATGACTACAAATTCGGAATTTGTTGTCATCCCAGGTCAGGCCAACATGGTAGCTGACGCCCGTAGTTAGGAAAAGTAACTCAAGTCGTAAGAGTCAAAAACATTGACTACGACCATCCATTCATGCCTAATCCTACAAATTAAGCATCTCAGTAGTGGGCCAAGAAACCTGGAAAGCTGGACAGGTTAAACTCTGCGAAGAATGGATGGGGAAATGAAAGGTTCTGAGTGACAGATTCTTATGCCCTCTAGCTTTAATCTGGATAGAGAAACTCGGTAACATCGGAAGAGTAGCTACCAGGGGATGCCCGCGCTACTCAAACACTTCGTTCATCCAAATACAGACGAGAAGCGCCTAGGTCGGAAAGAGTTGTGATAGTGCCTCGCCATGTGAGATAGTTACCATCGCCCTAAAGAAGATAGTCTACATTCAACAAAGTTAATATTAGGATGCAAAGAACCGCATGATTTCCTCCGCGACCAGGGATACTTAAGTAAAGTAGGCAGCAAGTTGCATTAAACTTTATAACCCAGGTCGTAAAGAGATTGTGGACTAGACACCAGTCTAGGTGTTAGTCGACGGGTTATACAGGATCACGCGCTCCCTACAAACTTGAGGAAGCATACACAATGGAAAAACTAATGGAGCATGTCATAGAGATTACTAGACTAACAGGTGTTCCAAAGAATATCATCTCTAAAGAGATAGTAGAACCACCTCCCGAAAAAGTCAATCACTTCAGAAAATCTCTAAGGATGAAGCTAGCCCTGATCAGAGACTGCTAATCCATGAAACAGCGAACCGAGTGAGAGAATGATTCCTTCCGATTAAGGATCACGCTATGAAAGCATCTATTAGACGAGGATGAATATTGGAATTATCTAAGCATCATCCGGTAAAACCTCTATCATCCTGACATTGAGATATTCCATTAGAAACACCTCATGAGTCGAAAGTGCTGGTCCTTTATGCACTGGGCTAAGGTAGATGCCACGTAACCAATAGATGCCAGCATATAGTCGGTGCCTTCAATGATCCAGAAAACCTCCGAAAGCCAACCAGTAGGAAGTACGAATCTGAAGATGACCTGAGCCTCTTAAGAACCAATCGAAAGGACTACATCTCCAGTGAGGGCAAACTTTTGGAACTACCGAATGGAAATCACGCCAAGTGATGATCTCACCATGGAAGTACATTATGTTCTAGGTATTGAAACGTTCTATTTCCCAAGAGCTTAGGACCATCAGAGATTCTTGATGAGAATTGGTCCAACACCGTCACATCTCAACTACTTTAGGGATTCCATAAATTCCACCCTAATCTATCCATGTCTCAAACTTGAAAAACTGCTTGTCCTACGTGACTCTTGTAATCCTACTCGACGAGATCGAAATCAATGAGAGCCTCAACTTCATGGAAGAACCTGTAGAGAACATGGACCGAGAGGTCAAGCGAAAAAAGCGAAGCCGTGTCCCGATAGTAAAGGTTCACTGAAATGCCAAGCGAGGACCTGAATTCACTTGGGAACGCGAAGATTAGATGAAACAGAAGTATCCACATCTCTTTTCAAATCCATGATTTGTATTCTAGGTTCGAATTTCGGGACGATTTTCCCTCTAACGGGGGGATGATGTGACAACCCGAAATTTTCATTTGTACGAACTCTACCCTCAAGAACTTCAATTAAAATTCAAAGTCATTCCTGCTAATTTTTAGCTCAGTTTAAAGTCCATTTTGGGTATTTTTAAATTTTTATTCTTCGAGAGAATAAACGAAGGGAAGTATTTTCTAGGATTATTGGGGAATAAATAGAACAAATAACACCTTAATGAGGTGCTCACGGCCAAACATGAGGGGTTTGGGCCGAAAACCCTTTTGACCGAGAACTCATGCTTAAGGCATGAGTTTACTCCTCCTTTCCTCATTCCTTACTTCCAAACTCATTAACACCCACTTTTTCTCTCAAGTATCATAAGAGCTACTTCCAAAAATGTAAGTGTTTCTCCTCTTGATTTGTTGATACAACACTTCATTTAGTTGTTATACATGATTTCATCAATGAATTCTTCTCTTGTTCTTACATCTTCAAGTGTTCTTCAAGAACACCAAGAACACACACTAGTGTTTTGGGTCGAAACCTTCCTTCTTTGCTTCCATATTGTAAGTATGTACATCCTATACTTGTTATCTAGTGAGGATCCTTGATTTAGGGCCTTGAAATCGCCATTTTCCAAGAACGAAAGGAGTTTTCGGTTTAGTGCATCTCCTTAAACCGAAAACCCTAAAGAAAATCCCTTTTAGACCTTAAAACTCACTTAAGGCTTCAGATAAAGCTTAGAAACCCTATGCATGTTTGAAAGACCTTGAAAAACACCACATGCACCAAGGATCCAAAGTTTTCGATCTTAACCGAAAACCCTAAAAACCGAGAACCTCTTCGGACCGAGAACCCCTTCGGACCGACAATACCATTAGGACCGAAAGCTTCAAATAACATGCCACTTGGACCGAAAGCTCCGTTTGGTGACCGTACACTTCTTTTTTGCAATCATTTGTGATTATAACACTTTCAGATAACTGTTTCCTAGACTATAAGAGTGTTATCCTTCTTAACTAGTTGTATAAACACTAAATGCATGCATATATGTGTCTTTATATGCTAAAATAGGATCCGTGTGTGCTCAAGTCCTCACTTGACACTTAGCATCCTTTTTCCGATCTTACATTCGCATCACTCATTTCAGGTGAGTTCATACCCCTTAATCAACCTTTGAAATGATTTTAAATGCTTTTATGGGGGGGGGGGAATACAAGTTGAAACATTCTAGTTATTGCTTTAATCACATGATTAACTTTTTAAAGTACTATAATCTCTTTTTAAATTACTAAACTTTTATCAAAGTCTTTTAAACATATATCCTGGTTAGATTCATGTCTATAATTGATATAGTTATATAAGATGGATTTGAAGGACTTAGGACTGATTACCCGGTTTAATTCTTGTTCCTTGTTTGGTTGTGGACTTAGACTATCCGGTTATCTGTCCGAGTGTCATTGAAGTCCTAGTTATATATTATGTATATCTGTTTAGATATTAAAACTCTTACTCCAGTTCACCGCCTTTTGGTAGCAAAGGTACCTAGATAACCTCTCAAGTAAAATATAATACGTATAGTTTGGAAATCAAGAACAACTTTTATGAGGAGAAACTAGCTATATCAATATTCTAAAACATATACTTTTAGTAAAAAGAAACGTATATTAGAAATCAAAACACGAGATACATCCTCATGACACGGATTTCACCGTTGTTGAGTTGGTAAACAAAGTCTCTTGGAGGTAGAGCAGACATTGTGTGTATAGATCTATACGGGACAGACCATCCCACATCCTGACTGCTAGCTACAGTTCCGGCCGACCAAGCCATGGGGTGACAAATGTCACATTTATTTCGACGCCAGTAGGTCGTCGTGTTTACATTCGTCAATCCATATGGTTACCAGTATCTTCACATTTACCTTATAATTCATGGCTTTAAGCTAAGTAGTACTATGGTAGTTTCTTTATATAAAACTACGATACTATAATATTTTCCCTAATACATTAACTTAGGATGTTTTGATATAGAACAATAATGTAAAAGTATATTATGATAATGATAGTAACATTTGGGAAAAATGCTCTTTTAACATAAAACAGTCGAGTCTTGGTAGAATACTGCTTTTAGTAAAGAAACTCATTCTCTTTCAACATAAAACAGTTGAGTCTTGGTAGAAGACTGCTTTTGGTAAAGGAACTCCTTCTTTTAAACATGAAACTGTAGAGTCTTGGTAGAAGTCTACTTTTAATAGAAAATATAGGATTTTCTGGAAGGAATTCAAATACTCTGTAAACTTTTATCACCATTATCTAATGAGATTATTTTGAGGAAAAACATGTATTTATATCAATGTCATTAAAATATTTATGAACTCACCAGCATTAAAATGTTGATCCGCTCTTTCAAAATAACTTGTATTCTCAGGTCGCCATTAGGCAGGTACACTCCGGGAGCTTTTGCGAAGTCAGCCTTGTACCGAGCTGCACCTTATGTTATTTTGTATATTTACATTTGATGTTGTTTCTAAATGTAACCTATATAAAAACTTATACTATTAATGCAATGGTTGTTATACTTTGATTACTATGCTGCATGTGTTGTGATACTTGACATGACGTCCTCCACCCCAGAATGTTTATGCTGTTCTGGTTTTGGGGTGTCACTCATAAGGTATTAAATCACAATGTCAAAGGAATATAATCATAATCTTTCACATTACAGTTTAGTGAGTTGCTCATGAAACTGTTGTAAACAATTCTCGTGTGAATTCAGTTGCTTAATCTAAGTCATTGCATAGAGAAATGATGATTATAATTTCTGACTTATAACACAGATGGAGTCTTTGTACTACTAGATACGACCTCAAAATAACAGGGGTCAAGGTCGGCCAGTGAGACTGGGGGATAAGCTTCATCATCGAGAGGGAAATAGCCCAGATCACCAACTAAGGCCCCTAAATGATCGCTCAGTGATAAAGGAGGTCGGGGTGTAGAGACAACCAGGAGGTTTGCCTAGAAGCAGCCAACCTTGAAAGAGTGCGTAATAGCTCACTGATCGAGTGCTCTTGCGCCAAAGATGAACGGGGTTAAGTGATCTGAAAATGCAACTATTGGATGGATATAATTATCTTTTGTCTTTCTACAGCAGGTATTGATGGCTTCTCAATAAGAATTTAACCATAATAGTTCATTAGGGCTTTGAGATCTTTTTGGACAGACTCTTTGATGGTTCTGAACACATCTTTAGTTGATTGAGTGAATGACAACAATTTTTGCTTCTTCAGCCAATCATCACAAACATAAACCAATATAAAGAATCCCTACTGAATTCATTATATAACACAATTCCTTTATAGTCGAATTCTAAAAAGAAACTCCACATTGTCAATAGTCGCAGTCATAATCGTCACCATCATTTTTATTAATTACTTTTCCATCCTCTTGTACCTTCTCTACATATCCATGTCAAAACCATAAAGGTAGCCAAGGAAATCTCAGCAAATTACATATAATATAAAACATCATATTGATATGAACTTGGCATAATATAACATGCTTGTAAGAACTTAAATTGATGATTACTTTGATAAGGAAAATAGATGCTTTAGTAGATGCAAGTATTCTCATGTCAAGCCCAAGGAGAATGATAACATTTAGAATTCAAAGTGTGACATACACATTCATTCATTTTATATCATGGTTTGAAATATGTTTGGAGTTTTTATACAAATAAACAAATATGCATCACTGGCATTACCAAAACTGGATAAAACAAACTTAATTGCCTATAAATATACTCATTTTAGCTTTTAAATGTTTAAAAATTCCTAAAGATCCATCGTCATAAATAATTTAACTGTTGTAGATGTTAATATTTGTAAGAATGCTGGACAAACCTAGTCATTGTGGGAACATGAGAAACTACCCAAATTAAGTTAGTTGAAAATGACGTTATACATTATAATAATAGTCAAATACGTTATTTCCAAATTATCTTGTATCTATATCCATACATTCAAGAAATTATAAAGACAAACGATTCTTAAATTGATTAAATAATAGCACAAATTGCATATGAGAGTTATAATTTCAGGGGAAAATAAAAATCTTCTACATTCAAAATAAAAGTCTTTCTAACCCTCGCAGTAAGTAAAATTAAAAGTATACGAACTTTCCTTGTAAATCAGGGCTTGAGTGGTATTGCGAACATGCCAATGTTTAGAAGGAAAGCGGCAGATTCCTTGCTTATTTCTTGCAATCGTGGTTATTAAGTTTCAAACAATCCACGATTTGGTTATGAAGTTTCATATATGTGGTTACTTTGAACTTGCTCGATTTGAAAAAGATCCTAAAGCCATAGTCATAAGATGCATGTTCAAAATACAAACACGACAAAGATTGTGGGTTGTGCGCATTTCAATAATATACATCTAAACTATTTTTACGTTTTAGGTTTTGAAGAACAAACTTGAGGTCGAACTCTTTGTTATACTTATAAGAAGGTTCTTGCAATAGTTCATTCTCTTTATGATTGTCTCTTTCTTGCTAAAAATCAGCGACTAACCCCTTTATTTTTCATTTTTAGTTCTAAAGTTTTAAATTTAGTTGAGGAGAATGGGACCTAAAAAAGTAGAAGGGATATATTAGGGTCTGGTGATAATAACCAATGAATAAACCAATAAGAGAGCATAAATTTGGGAAGAACATGAATTGTTGATCGATATATTAGTGAAGTGCCAACAATTGTTGATGTGGAGATTGTTTCAAGGGTACTCGAGGTGGTTGATGGAGATGACGAAGGTGGTGGTAGGCAGCGACATTGGTGGAGAAAGTCGGCATCCAAGTGATTTCAATTTTTGAACGCAAAATGAATTTTGATATCAATTTTAGGATCCAAGACTTTCGGATTCTCTAATTTGAACTCCTTAAATTTAGGGACGATATTGATGACGGATCCGACTATATTTATGATTCCTTATTTTCAGGAATGAAACTGCACAGTAGGAATAGGCGGGAAAAGAAAAAAAAGGTTTAATATAATGATGTCATGTGGCAAAAATATAATGTAGAAAGATGCATGTGGCCTAAATAGGATTCATTTATTAGAATATGTAGATATATATATATATATATATATATATATATATATATATATATATATATATATATAAAAATTGTAAATGACAATATGTGACATTTAACTATGAGAGATTACATTGATATTTGACACCCATATAATATCATCCGTTTTTTACTATCTATATATTAAAGTTAATGTGGTATAAAAGTATTTAATTTGATACTAGACTCTAACAAATAAATAATACACCAGAGAGTAAGTAACAAAACAAGGTCGGATGAATGTGTAATTCCTAACCTTCATAAAAACAGTTTTGTTTAAATCTAGATACTAACTAAGCATCTAGCCCAGTGGTATTTGGTGTTGTTCTCCCTCCTTGAGGTCGAAGATTCAAGTCCCACTTTGAACATAGGTGGAATAAATTAGGAATAGTTTAGTATTTGTCGTTCAAAAAAAAAAACTAAGCATTTAGTTCACCTAAACGTATGTTTTAACACCTTTGAAATATCCCCACATAAATAAATTTAGAATGTGTTTAAAATTTCATTTATAAAGTAAAACATATTTAAAGTTTAATTGTTTAATTGTTGTAGTAGTTTATGTCCCTAAAGTCTAGACATTTGTTAAATGTTAATAATATGTGATGTAGTGACATTTTATTAACGAAATAAGAGTTCAAAATATTCCACATAAAAATTAATGGTCTTTTTAAAATTCCATGTTCTGCCATTCCACCATATATATATATATATATATATATATATATATATATATATATATATATATATCATTATTATATAAAAAAACCTTATTTTTTAGAAAGTGTCCACAGCCCGTGAGAATGCCTCAAAGAAGCGCATATGGCAACGGTTGAAGACAATCAATCATCTCTTTCAACAAGGCGTTTCAAAGAGAAAGGTACATCTTTTCTCAACCGCTTCCTTTCAGGCTCCCATTTTCGAATCCTGGAGCGGACACGTTGCTACCATCCTCACAACAGAACGACACAACTTACCACTGTGCCGATTCAATCCTTCTTATCACCGTTCCTCACCTTCTATATAAAGCCTTTTTCTCTGTGTAAACCATGTTTTCTCAGGCCTCCTATTTTAATTTCACGTTGTTTATTGGCCGCCACATCAACCGCCTTTTGAATGGCGCCATGGCATCAACATCGATTCACAATGGTTTCTTATGTGTATGCGTTTGATGTTGCAGATTGTGTGCGACCAACGCTTCCCTTCACATTGATACTGCCGATGTTTCCTATGATGCCAGACAATTTTCTGAGTCCCCTCGGTACGACCTCTCCCCTTTTCATCTCATATCAAGGCAAAATCAATTTTACTTTGGTGGATTCAATTTCCTACAATTTATTCGTTCTTGCTTCTCTTCTACATCCTATCACGACATGTTTTCCTTTGATGTTTACAATCGTCCAATTTGTTACTTAATTAGTGATGAAAAACATCCAGTAACGGCCACCAGTATGCTGATAATTGATTATACGTTCCTCGTTTTCCTTTCAATTTAGGGCTCTGTTCTAAATCATTCTCAAATATGTTTCTGTAATGTTGTTTATTAACTAATACCCCACTGATTCTCTTCTCTCATTCTTTGTTTTCTGTATTTTTGTTTGGTTGTTTCTCTATGTAACCCTTTCTCCGCCAACTCTCTAACCCAGTAACTTTAACTTCAATACTAGGTTTTAAATCATTCTCGGATATGTTTCTGTGATGTTGTTTATTAACTAATACACCACTGATTCTCTTCTCTCATTCTCTATTTTTCTGTATTTTCATTTGGTTGTTTCTCTATGTAACCCTTTCTCCGCCAACTCTCTAACCCAATAACTTTAACTTCGGCCACCACTTATCGCGACACCAGGTTGAATTACAA
Organism: Lactuca serriola; assembly: GCF_051521515.1. Classification (NCBI taxonomy): domain Eukaryota; kingdom Viridiplantae; phylum Streptophyta; class Magnoliopsida; order Asterales; family Asteraceae; genus Lactuca; species Lactuca serriola. Next base: position 116,459,024 of record NC_136416.1, read on the forward strand.
GTTTATTTTTTCTAATTGTATCTTTATTCTTCGATCGTGTTCCAGAAATTAATCTTAGTAGCTTTGATTTTAAATTAATTGATTATGTAATTATATGGATTTGGAGCAAATTAGAAATGATGCAATTATTAGTTTTTATTGGTGACCAATTTCCTAAATGAAAGAAAATTGAAGCATTAAATTAGAACCATTTTAATTCAATTTCATTCTAATCTTGAGAGGGCATTTATTGTTAAAAAAACCTTTCATTATTTGTATTTAATATATATATATATATATATATATATATATATATATATATTCCATTTGCAGCTTTACCTTTCATTTGATCATTGAATGTGAATGAAAAAATATGAATATTACATGATTTACTGATGTTTCTGTTTCATTTAGCCTGGATTTTGTTCGAATTTGATATTGATGTAGTTTTTTTCGGTTTTAGATGCTTCTCCAGTTACTCTATTTTTCTCACAGGCTATGGGTTATGCCTCCCATGAAGGTATAGCTTTATTTATGCCACCAATATATATATATATATATATATATATATATATATATATATATATATATATATATATATATGTTGATTGAACATTTACTTTTTACTTGTTTTATTCCTTGTTATTAGAGTGCTTGAGTCGTTCTTTCTCCATCAAGTAAAAAAGAATACCCATATATAGCTTTCTGGATTATGGGGTTGTTTCATTTTTACTTAATGGGATGCAGGTTAAGAACTAAATAAATAAAGCTACGCACGGTTGTTTCTTTTAGCAATGTGTTCTTGTACATCTCTAGAAATGTGTCTTGCGAATCTCTATGACATGTATCTTTATAGTTCTTTGTCTCATTTAATGCAAAGATCTTCAATAGACTATGTTTGAATAAAATATTGCATGAATGTAAATTTTTAACTCCATTTCACTATGCTATTTTACTATCTAATTTCAATAGTATTTTTTTTTCTGTATGATGAGCACAACACACTTCAAAAAATAGATTGTCCATGCATGTTTGATAAATTTTTCCATAATTGTCTGCTCAACTATAATATAATATCATAATGCTATTTATTTACAAGAATCACAATAATGAAATTAAATTTATACAAAAATGAGGGTTTGTGTTAGTGTTGCTTATATCCAAAGGTTTAGTGTGTCATAATCTCCTTATGCAAAAATAAGTTGCAGAGATTTACTAATGATGGTTTCATACTGCTTTGCAACAAACCAACGCCTAATTTTTTAATACTTTAAATAGTAATATGTCATTGTATCATAAATTTTATATCTTTATATTGTCTTATATCGCTAATTTTGTAGCTTATTTTCACACGTGAATCAGATATCGTTGGATGAACAAGTGGCAAGTGGATGTGGGTTCTAAAATCGGAGACTCTTAACAGCTTTTTCAAGCTCATAAATGTCCCAGGTAGTTGTCTATATGTTTAACTATACACTCTACTTGGGTAAAATACAAAAAAGTATTATGTACTTTCATCATGTTATCGATTAGGCACTAAACTATTATTAGTATAATAATAAAGATTTTTATTGCATTTGGCGAAAGTACTGGAATGTTGCAAATCATGGAACATCAATTTACTTCCATCGATATAGAACTTATTATTTTATTAAAAAAAATTATAAACAGATGATTACACTGTTATATTTCTTACATGTTGTTTTATGCAACTTACTTTACTTTGGTTCAAAGTAACTCTGGTATGAATACATGTAGCATTTATTTTACCTTTTTTTCTCATCACTGGCTATCAATGTGGTGCTATGTCATAAAGCCAGTTCATATCTACGAAGAAAGACCTGATTAGTTTAATATATTCAAATGCGATATTAATACATCTCAGATGGTTGAGCTCGTTTTTGTTTACCTGCTAACATATTTTTGTCTAATTTACTGAAGTTAGTTAATTGTTAAGATAATATATATGATTGAAAAGTTATCCAACATATCACAAAAGCTTATAAAAGCTTCTTTCATTCATGAAGTTCAAACAAAACCCAAAAAATAGATTCAAGATTAACTTTTAAATAATGTCTTTAATGTCATTAAGTGGTGATTCTCCATTAATGTTATTAATGCTTGTTATAGTTTATTTACATATAATAGAAACTTACTTTCAGTTGCTTACTCGTAATAGCAACCTACTTAGATTTTTTAATTGATAATAGACATATTTTTTTTTCATATGAAACAATGTACTTACATTTACCATATTGATTACCCTTCATGGCTCGTGCTTAGCACATCCACAAATACACCTACTATATATATATATATATATATATATATATATATATATATATATATATATAGAGAGAGAGAGAGAGAGAGAGAGAGAGCTAGGTTCAAATGTTTCTAGCAAATATTGTGTGCCTAAATGCACCAATCAGAATTTAGGAAAAAAGAAATCATTAATTAAATAATAAAAGGTAATTTAGTCGTTATGTATGTACAATTAATTATATTCCAAAATTATAATCCCTAAAATAATGGGTCAATTTCCCTTTAATAGCATTTAATCAAGATAATTAGTTTATAAACCCTTAAAAAATCACCGTTTGTTTCATCATCGTCACCATAAAATGCCGACTTCCACCCAAGCGAAAAATATTTCATCCTAGGGTATTGTGTTCTTCCCTTTTCGATCCTGGTAAACACCCTCTTCACCGACGACCTTCCACCTGCAGCCACCAATCCCTTCGTTTTTCCGGTGTTGGTCCCTTGCACCGACGATGATGGTGTCGCAACATATGAGGTGAAATCGAATATGTAAACTCGATCTCTACAATCAACGGTAAATTTCCTCCTACTAATTTCTGATTTTACAATCGAACATCTTCCATCTCCTTCTTCGATTAAAACAATTCCTTTTTGAAATGAGAATCGACAGTAAAATAGTTTCCATGGGGCTTCATTCTTGCTCTATGGGCTTTTTATCCATCGCCACTTAAGACCCTCACTTCCGATGCACCGTTTCCACAGAGAAAGATCGAGTGGGAGGGAGGTAAAAAGTTAACACCGCCACCACCCTGCTATGCACATTCAATTACCTTTACCACACTGGTCAATTTTGCTTTACAAACCTCAAATTCTCGTGATCGTCCCTTGGATTGTTGATTCAGGTATGAGAAGTACAGATGCTAAATTTTGTTTTCAAACTTTTCAAAGCCGGTATGTGAAGTAATTTGATGGTATAAATTTTGTTTGAACTCGATTTCCCATCTCCCTAATCCGGAGTAGCTTTTAATTGTGAATTCCGATTCTTTTCCCTCTGTTATTTCCGTTGGTTGCTTTTCGTGATCATTGAAGCCTCGATAGCCTCTATTTCCCATTTGGTTATCCCATCTTTATGTTGTTTATGCAAATCTAAATTTACATGTTGTTTCAGTGGCTTACAAGTTGTCCAAGTGTTTGATAATAAAACATGCATTCCAAGTGTTTGATATAATGTCAAAAAGAGAAATTTTTTGTGTAAAAGAGGCAAGTTTGATATGTTTTTTCATATCGATTATTCTGTTAGAATATTCAACAAAGAATGTTAAGAATATTATGCAACAAGTATATTATTCTGTTAGGATATTCAACAAAGAATATTTATATATCTTTATGTTGTTTATGGAAATCTCAATTTTCATTTTGTTTCAGCGGCTTACAAGCTGTCCAAGAGGAAAGTTGATGAAAACTTGGATTTACTGCATACCATCCTTTTAGGAAAACGAACAAAGGTATAAATCAACAAATTAAGCAATCTTTTTATCTTTTTTTATATAGAAAGCTAAGCTTTTTTGGCTTCTGAATATTATGCAACAAGTATATTATTCTGTTAGAATATTCAACAAATAATGTTAAGAATATTATGCAACAAGTATATTATTCTGTTAGAATATTCAACAAAAAATGTTATTTTTTAGTCACATTTTGTGTTAATGTGACAACCCAAAGTTTACTCCGTTACATTACCCCGTTACCGTTAACGGAATATTCCATTTTATAAAGGTTCAGTTAATTAGAAGTCGCCAAATAAATAAATGTTTTATTTATTTATATTATATGTCGTTACGTCGTGATAAAAGAAATAAAGACACTTAAATTAGAATTCCATAGTAATTTGGAAATAGGTTAAATTTTATTACGACCACTAAATCGGGTGCGACCAAAAGCCCCGTATAACGACAGTATCGGGTAGATTCCCTCTGAGCTCCAACTCCAACCCATATATAAGGGGTAATGGACTTCATTCCACCCCTTTTCACTCTCTCTCTATACTCTCTCTCATAAAGCTCGTTTTCGCCTCAAAACCGCGAATTACCGCTTCCATAACGTAAGTCTCTTTACCCTAAACTATTCTAAACATCATGGCTTGTGATTATAGCTCAAAATTTGACCATATAAGCTGACAAAGAGGAGTTTACGGCCCAAGATCACTCTAGGGCCGTAAACCCCTAAAAAGTGGCCAAAATGACCCAAATTTGTCCCTTGAAGCTTAGAAACCAAGTGGGGATTTAGCCTAGGGATGTTTGAACCATAAAACAATCAATTTTGGGAATTAAAAGAGGGTTTACAGCCCAAGCACATGCTTAGGACGTAAACACCCTCAAGACTTGTTAAATCAAGTTCCAAACACTCCTAAACCACCCTTAGGCTTAATACATAAATTAGGGACTTGCTATTTCGAGTTTGGAACATTCAAACACAAAGAAATGTGGGGTAAATTGGAGTTTACGGCCCAAGCAAGTGCTTAGGCTGTAAACACCCCCAAATCATGCCAAATGGTAGTTTAAATCCCCTAAATGGCCTTGGAAAAATATCTTGAAGCAATACCATTGTGTAAAGGCCTTAAAACTTCCATAAAACCAAGGAATAGGAGTTCATGGCCATGAACTCCCATAGGGGTGGTTCATGGGCCGTAAACTCCCATATAGTCCCTTAAAAAGCCCTAAACCCACTCATACAATTTAGATTTGGACCTAGCAAAATTCTACGATGAAGATAAAACCTTAAAACATCCTAGAACACCCTCACCATGAGTTTACGGCCGTAAACTCATTGGGAGTGTCCCAGGGCCATGAACTCTATGTATAGGGTTTACTCTTGAAGAGTAAACTCCATTCCTATGTCATTCAAGCCCTTAAATGTTACCCGGGACACCCCAAACGCTGAATTAAAAGTGTTTTCGCACTTAGGAAGCGTACACTTGTTAAATTGGTATTATATATACTAATTATGTGTAAACATATGTTATCATATGTTAAATAGGTCACTAAGTGTGCCCAAGACTTTACTTGACACCGAGCACCCAACCGACACCTTCGTTGGATCCACTTACACCAGGTGAGTTCATACCCCTGAATGAACCTTTTAAATGTTTTTATATGTTTTATAGGGGGGAATACAAGTAAAACATGCCAGTTATCATATCAATCACATGTGATTGATAACCTGCATGCACAAGGATTTACCACACTGTTAACTGTTTTACCGAGTTTGATACTGTAAATGGTTTTCTAAATGTTTCCACTTGTTCAAATCTCTTACTTATATTGTTTTATCAAAGTTTCGTTTAAATCTGATTTATGAAAGGTTTCCAAAGGAATTCTAAAGGTTTTCAAACTTATTTTTAGAAAGGAATACCGGGCCGTGATTTTCTTAAGTATAAAGTTTTCTTTCATGTTTTGATACCCCTCTCGTTATATACCACTGCCTGGTTATACTTTCACTTAGTGGATACTTCTACTTAGTTAAATGCTTATACTTGTTACACTCTTACTTAGTGATACGCTTCTACTTCACTCATACTTGATATCGCTTCTACTTCACTTATACTCGATACGCTCCTACTTCACTTGTTGTCGTTTCTACCTCGTGATACGCTTATACTTGTTAGACACTCCTACTTCACTCGTTAGATGCTTCTACTTCACTTATTGACGCCTCTACTAGAAGAACCACTCCTGCTTGTTAAACACTCCCACATAGCTAGACGTATGCGTGTGCTTGTATAGATGCATATAAATAATGATTGAAAGACTTAGGAAGGCTCGTCTGCCTTATTTCCTTTTCTTCGTTGAGATGTGGTCTGGTGGGATCGGATGTTCGTCCGAAGGTCGTTTGATTCATTAATTGTATATTATGTATACGGGCATAGACATATAGGTTTACGCTAGTCAATTCAGTTATGAGTCTCTACCTCTAGTTCAACACTTATATTGGAAACCCACTACCCACTATTTGGGATGCATCTTCGGGACACGACCTTCTCCGTCGTCTAGTTGGTAACCAGAGTCTCCTGTAGGGAGAGCGGACATTGTGTGTATAGATCTATACGGGATTGACACCCCACACCCTGACTGCTAGCTACAGTCCACGGCCTACCAAGCCAAGGGGTGACAAATGTCACATTTTATAGACGCGTGTAGGGCGTCAGGTACTCTAGTGTCGGTTAGTATGGTTACGAGTATCCCAGGTTACCTTATAATTCATTGCCTTAAGGTAACGGTATTTCACCAGCAATTTACAATGTATGCTGGAAAACCACTCTCAGAGTCACACTGTTTTTAGACCTTGCTAGCTGTATCTTTCATTTGATACTATCTGCAGTCTGCACTCTCTGTTTTAGACCTTACTAGCTGTACCTTTCATTTGGTACCGTCTGGGGTCTGTGTCTCTCTTTGTTAGACTGAGCCAGGCATGTCGTTTGTT
>NC_136416.1:116470743-116520743 GCF_051521515.1 Lactuca serriola
AAGCAAATATTATTTTCAACATTATTGTTGGATGCAAGAGTAATGTGAATGAAAATGTTTAATGGTTTACATATTCTAACAATTGTTTTTATAGTAGAGTTGATTACTATTGTATCTCAAAAAAAAAATGTTACATATTGTCCTCAAATTTTTTCCATATATATATATATATATATATATATATATATACTAGGTTAAAACCCGTGTAACATACGGGGAAAACAACTTAAGATTTGATACTATATATGATGGATAAACCAATGAAACTATGTTTCGCGGAGAATATTAGATATTTCAACTATATAAAAATATGAAATAGAATGAACGTTTATTATAAAGGTTTAAAAATTATTCCAGTAGATGACAGTCATATTTACAAAGAAAAACAAATTATAATAGATTTATTAATTTATTTAATTTTTTATAATTCATATTTCAATTTATTTGACTTCTTTCTAACTATTTCTTATATCCCATAGAATTAATGGAAAAATAGTTATCACTGCATTCCTTATAAACCTATATTTAAATTTATGAGAAATTTGCTTCCGTTTTACAATCATAAGGTATTAAATCACAGTGTCAAAGGAATATAATCATAATCTTTCACATTACAGTATAGTGAGTTGCTCATGAAACTGTTGTAAACAAATCTCATGCGAATTCAGTTGCTTAATCAAAATCATTTCATAGAGAAATGATGATTATAATTTCTGACTTATAACAGGGATGGAGTAATTTTACTATTAGTTATCTAAAAATGCAACTATTGGAAAGATATAATTATCTTTGGTCTTTCTACATGAGGTATTGATGGCTTCTCAATAAGAATTTTTTCTTCTTCATACGATCATCACAAACATAAACCAATATAAAGAATCTCTATTGAATTCATTGTATAACACAATTCCTTTATAGTCGAATTCTAAAAAAAACTCCATATTTTCAATAGCCGCAGTCATCATCATCACCATCATTTATATTATTTAGTTTTTCGTCCTCTTGTACCATCTCCTCATATCCATGTCAAAACCATAAAGGTATCCAAGGAAGTCTCAACAAATTACATATAATCTAAACCATCATATTGACAAGAACTTGGCTTAATATAACATGCTTGTATGAATTTAAATTGATGATTACTTTGATATGAAAAATAGATGCTTTAGTAGATGCAAGTATTCTCATGTCAGGTCTAAAGAGAATGATAACATTTAGAATTCAAACTGTGACACACACATTCATTCATTTTATATCATGTTTTGAAATATGTTAGCAGTTTTTATACAAATAAACAAATATGCATCACTGGCATTACGAAAACCGGATGAAACATACTTAATTGCCTACAATTATACTCGTTGTAGCTTTTAAATGATTAAAAATTCCTAAAGATCCATCGTCATAAATAACTTAATTCTTGTAGATGTTAATTCTTGTAAGAATGTTGGACAAACCTAGTCAATGTGGGAACATGATAAACTACCAAGATTAAGTTTGATGAAAATGACGTTATACATTATAATAGTAGTCAAATCCGTTATTTCCAAATTATCTTATATCTATATCCATACATTCAAGAAATTATAAAGACAAACGATTCTTAAATTGATGAAATAATAGCACAGATTCCATATGAGAGTTAAAATTTCAGGGGAAAATAAAAACCTAATTCTCCATTCAAAATAAAAATCTTTCTAACCCTTGCAGTAAGTAAAATTAAAAGTAGACAAACTTTCATTGTAAATTAGGACTTGAGTGGTATTGTGAAAATGCAATGTCTAGAAGCAAAGCGGAGGTTCCCTTGCTTATTTCTTGCGATCGTGGTTATTAAGTTCCAAACAATCCATGATTTGGTTATGAAGTTTCATAGATGTGGTTACTTTAAACTTGCTCGATTTGAAAAAGATCCTGAAGCCATAGTCAAAAGATGCATGCTCAAAATACAAATATGGCAAAGATTGTGGGTTGTGCGCATTTCAATAATATACATCTAAACTAGTGTTACCTTTTAGGTTTTGAAGAACAAAATTGAGGTCGAAATCTTTGTTATACTTAGAAGGTTCTTGGAATAGTCTGTTCTCTTTCTGATTGTCTCTTTCTTGCAGCAAATCAGCGGCTAACCCCTTTATTTTTCGCTTTTAGTTTAAAAGTTTTAAATTTTATTAAGGAGAATGGTACCTAAAACGAAGAAGGGATACATTAGGGTCTGATGATCATAACCAATTAATAAACCAATAAGAGAGCATCAATTTGGGAAGAACATGAATTTTTGATAGAAGGTTGGCAAGATATATATCTGTTTAGTGCCGACAGTTGTTGATATGGAGATTGTTTCAAGGGTACTCGAGGTGGCTGATGGAGATGAAGAAGGTGGTGGTAGGCAGCGACATTGGTGGCGACAATGGGCATCCAAGTGATTTCACATTTTAAACGCAAAATGAATTTCGGTATCAATTTTAGGATCCACGACTTTTGGATTCTCGAATTTGAACTCCTTAATTTTAGGGACAATATTGATGAAAGATCTGACTATATTTATGATTCCTTATTTTCAGGAACGAAAATGCGCAAAAGGAATAGGCAGGAAAAGAAAAAAGGTTTAATATAATGATGTCATGTGGAAAAAATATAATGTAGAAGGATGCATGTGGCCTAAATAGGATTCTTTTAATAGAATAGGTAGATATAAACAAAATAGTAAATGACAATATCTGACATTTAGCTATCAGAGATTATGTTGATATTTGACACCCATATAATATCATCCATTATTTACTATCTATACATTAAAGTTAATGTGGTATAAAAATATTTAATTTGATACTAAACTCTAATAAATAAATAATACACCAGAAAGTTATACCCGTGAGGACACCTTAAGGATCCCATTTCCGGATCCTCAAAGAATCGCATATGGCAAGGGTTGAAGATAGTTAATCGTTTCTTTAGACATGACGTCTCAAAGAGAAAGGTACATCTTGTCTCAACTGCTTTCTTTCAGGTGCCCTTTTCCGAATCCTGGAGTGGACACGTTGCTTCCATCCTCACGAACGACACAACTTACCACTGTGCCAATTTAATCCTTCTTATCACCGTTCCTCACCTTCTATATAAATCCTTTTTCTCTGTGTAAACCATGTTTTTCTCAGGCCTCCTATTTCAATTTCACGTTGTTTATTGGCCGCCACATCAACTGCCTTTTGAATGGCGCCATGGCATCAACATCGATTCACAATGGCTTCTTATGTGTATGCGTTTGATGTTCCAGATTGTGTGTGACCAACGCTTCCCTTCACATTGATTACGTCGAAATTAACGTCAAAATTAATTACGTCAAAAATTAGTCAAATTTATCCTGAAAAGATTTTTGACCGGATTTAAACCCGTTGGAATATTTTAAATAATATTCTTCTAGCGAACCAAAATTAAGGCGGTATAATTTTAAAAATTTGACGTGATTAATAATAGTTGTGAAAAACCCCGTTCGCGGTTGGTGTCAGGTGAACCCCAACCAGGCCATAAGCTCCACCCTATATAAGGGTTGAGTGGGTTTCACTCCCACCCTTTTTCGCCACCTTAGACTCTCTCTCTCTCTCTCTCTACTTTCTCTCTCTAAAAAACGGGTTTTGGTCAAAAATCACCCCTCCGAGCCTGAAATCGGTAAGTAAACCTTCCTAGCTTGTTATCCAACTTATCTAGCTTGCAAATTCGTGACTTAAACACCCGAAACCCTCAAGAACATGAGTTTACGGTCCAAGAACACCTTCATGGACCATAAACAATCATAATGGGGTTTTAATGCTCAAAAACCCTTCCAAACCACTTCTAGTGCTTAGCAATGGCTTAGAGGCTTACCCGAAAGGACTTAGAACACCAAAATCGGACCAAATGGGGAGTAAACATGAGTTTACGGTATAAGGATGTTCTTAGACCGTAAACCCATATGCATGGACCATCAACACTTGTTTAAGTGTTAAACCACCCCTCAAACACCTCCAAGGGCTTCCATGAACTTCCTAGAGTGCATAGAACCTTATTTTCCTTCATTATATGCACCAAAGCATACAAAATCATGTCACACTTGAGTTTACGGTCCAAGAAGGTTTTTAGACCGTAAACACCTATTCTTAGACCATAAACACCCCCAAAGGGTGTTAAAGTGCCCTAAACACTTTGTATGGCTTGGAATTGGACCTAGAACTTTGTATGCTTAACCTACAACCAACAAAACATAGGATTCATGGACAAAATGAGTTTAATACCATAAAATCATGTGTTTAAGGTAGTAAACTCCCCAAGAACATATCCTTAGACCGTAAACACCTTTCCAAGGTGTTTAAGTGCCCCAAACACCTTCATATGCTCCTAAAAGTGACTAGAACCTTACATGCATGAGTTAGAACCACCAAACAACAAAATATATGGACCAACATGAGTTTACAACCATAAAACCATTTTTTTACGATCGTAAACTCCTCAAGGAGTATTCATTGGCCATAAACTCCTTTAATGGTCCATTTTGAAGCCTTAAACCCTTCATAAGCCCTAGAATTGAACCTAGCCTAGTTCCACGAGTGTTATAAGACCTTAATGGATCAAAGAACACAACATCCATGAGTTTAAGGCCGTAAACTCATGGGGACAAGGTCTTAGGGCCATAAACTCTATAAAGAGTTTACTCTTGAGGAGTAAACTCCCTAACTAGGCCATACACACCTTTAGATGTTACCCGGGGCACTCCTAGCACTTGACCAAAGTGTTTTTTTTGCATCTTAGGATGCGTATACGTGTTTAATTAGTATTATATTTACTAATTGTGTACAAACATATGTTATCATATGTTTATAGGTCACTAAGCGTGTTCAAGTCTTTACTTGACAACGAGCACCCAACCGGCACTTTCGTTTGATCCGCTTACAACATGTGAGTTCATACCCCTGAATTAACCTTTTAAATGTTTTCACATGCTTTTATGGGGGGGGGGAATACAAGTTAAACATGCCAGTTATCATATCAATCACACGTGATTGATAACCCGCATGCACAAGGATTTATTACACTGTCAACTGTTTTACAAAGTATGATACTGTAAACGGTTTTCCAAAACGTCCTTACTTGTACAAAGCTTTTCTCAAATTGTTTCTCACGCTGTATGTTTTACTTCAGATTCTGTTACAGCAGTATTTTAAACAAAGGATTTCTTTACCCATAATGTTTTATCAAAGTTTCATTTAAAACTTGTTTTTGAAAGGTTTTCAAAGGATTTCTAAAGGTTTTCAAACTTATTTTATAAAAGAATACCAAGTCGTGATTTTCTTAAGTATAAAGGTTTTCCAAAGTTTTGACCGAAGTTTTCTTCTATGTTTTTATACTCCTACTTTGTTAGATACTACTGCTTCGTTACACTTCTACTTAGTTAATGCTCCTACTTAGTTAAATGCTACTACTTTGTTAACGCTTTTACTTCGTGATACGCTTCTACTTATTAACGCTCCTACTTCACGATACGCTTCTACTTCACGACACACTTTTACTTATTAACGCTCCTACTTCACGATACGCTTCTACTTCACGATACACTTCTACATATTAACGCTCCTACTTCACAATACACTTTTACTTCACGATACGCTCCTACTTGTTAACACTTCTACTTCGTTAAAGACTTCAACTTCGTTAAATGTTCCTAGTTGGTTAAATGTACGCTTGTGCTTGTATAAATATATATAAATAATGTTTCAAGGACTTAGGAAGGCTAGTTCGCCCTATTTCCTTTTCCTCGTTCGGATGTGGTCTGGTGGGATCGGATATCCGTCCGAAGGTCGTTTGATCATTAATTATATATTATGTATACATGTATAGACATATAGGTTTACATCGATCGGAACTCATTAGTCTAATATTTACATCAGAACTCAATACACGAGATGCATCTTCAGGACACGACCTTCTCCGTTGTCTACTTGGTAACCAGAGTCTCCTGTAAGGAGAGCGGGCATTGTGTGTATAGATCTATATGGGATTGACACCCCACACCCTGACTGCTAGCTACAGTCCACAGCCTACCAAGCCAAGGGGTGACAAATGTCACATTTTTTCCGACGCTTGCAGGGCGTCAAGTTCTCTGGTGTCTATCAGTATGGTTACGAGTATCTCGGGGTTACCTTATAATTCATGGCCTTAAGGTAACGTGAATTAACACCGTATTCACTGTTTTAGACCTTGCTAGACATATCATTAATTTGATACTGTCTAGGGTCTGTATTCACTGTTTTTAGACCTTGCTAGACATATCATTCATTTGATACTGTCTGGGGTCTGTGTTCATTGTCTTTAGACCTTGCTAGACGTATCATTCATTCGATACTGTCTGGGGTCTGTATTCACTGTCTTTAGACCTTGCTAGACGTATCATTCATTCGATACTGTCTGGGGTATGTATTCAATGTTTTTAGATCTTGCTAGACGTATCATTCATTTGATACTGTTTGGGGTCTGTGTCTCCTTTTGTTAGACTGAGCCAGGCGTGTTGTTCATTTAATACTCTCTTGGAGTCTATGATTTCTTTTGCCTTAGTCAGCAGTATTTCCTGCTGAGGCCTATGTTATTTTCCCTAATGCTTTTACTTGTGATATCCTTCTACTTTCTTCAAAGTCAAATACCGTATTTTGGTAAGGATAATATTTTAGGGAAATTCTCTTTAAAACATAACACTGTCGGGTCTTGGTAGAAGACTACTTTTATTTAGAAAATATAGGATTTTCTGGAAAGGACTCTAATTCACCGTTGATTCTAAACTACTACTTTTATAAAGTTATTTTGAATAAAATGCTTGCTTACACAAATGACACTAAATGCTTATGAACTCACCTACATTTATAAAATTGCTGATACTCGCTTTTAAAATAACTTGTATTCTCAGGTCAACAATAGACATGTACATTCCAGGAGCTTTTGGTGAAGACGGTTCAGTACCAAGCTGAACCTATATTATTACTTGTATAACTTTGATGTTTCTATGTAATGTAAACTATGTAAAACTATTACTATTAATGCAATGGTTGTTGTACTTTGATTACTATACTGCATATGTTGTGATACTTGACATGACGTCATCCACCCCAGAACGTTTCCGCCGTTCCGGTTTTGGGGTGTGACAGATTGGTATCAGAGCATTGTTTATAGTGAGCTCAATATATCAATTCATAAAAGATATACAACCTATAAATACATAGGGATAAAACACTTTGACCAAGAATTATACTTTAAAATATAAACATATTTTACCAAAGTATAAGAACATCCAGAATCTAAACACTCGAACACAAGTATCACAAGAAGAACAAGCATAAAAGTCTTCGGATGTTGAGCATTACCGTCAAACCTGGGCAGTTATGTAATCGTAAGCTGGAATAAATGTAACCTGATCAACTACATTTATTCGAGATGCGATGAACGTGTGCTTGGGAGTGATAGTGGTGTTGCAACAGGTCTGAAACTTACCAACTAGGAATGCTAGAGCCAAACATAAAGTTTAAAATACTATGGGAGTATTTTGGAATACTAAAAGACTCACATTAATCCCAGAATCAAATTCAGAAGATAAGAAGCAAACAAGAAATTAAAATACCATAGGGGTATTTTAGGATCCGTAGATAACCTTGCGTGAGAACTAAAAAGATCCTTATTGATATACCTACAATTACAGAGGGTATACTCCCAAGGTTATATATAATAAGGATCCCATAGGCTAAGAATGTGTGGTTTCACTCTACTTCCTTTTCCTCGTTGGGATGTCAATATAGAGTAGTATCACATATTCGAAGGCCTATCGGATCTAAGCTATATATGATTTGTATACCCTATGTAATCGTAGCAGGGATCACTCAGTGAAATGTTAATAATCTCTTAGGATTCCTTAGACATTTCCATTCTCGCATGAACCCTGTAGAAAACCCTATCCACTTCAGTACTCGGCAGAAGAGGTGATTCAGACCCAAAAGAGGTTCATTGAGAAGATTTCCAGGTCGGAAATAAATGAACTAGGTCGAGACTATTGAAATCACCAAGTGCCTATATCTTTTTAGGGACATCAGTGAGAAATTCGCCTAAACTTCTGAGATTCCGAGTCGTCCATCATGAAGTGATGACACCCAGAGTCGGATTCGGAAGTAAGGCGGAGTAGAAATTCAATATGTCTATAGGAGAAGAGAACCCTAGGTAACTACCCGAAGGAAACCAACGCCGGTCCCGATCAAAAATACGAGGTAGACAGAGGGAGCCAGTACATGGAACCCGAGAAGTGTCTTTTCCTCATGTTGGTCACGCTAATACACCCATAAAATAATACAATTTAGTGAGTTAGTGATTACACTACCCACACTATGTGTTAGGTAAATTGCCTTTTCCCGTTGCAAGTAATACGATTAGAGCGGATCCCCACACCTCTATTGAGGATGTTTAGCCATAAGTCTTCATGATGCCTTTCTTTCCACGGTCTTCATTCCGAACTGTTCTCAAATCTTTCCAAGCCGGAGATTGAAACCTTTCCCAATATAAAGGTAACTTAGTAGGAACGACCCCCATCTTATGGCTTTTTACGACACTCATACTCTTACCTTGAATACCCGGACTACATCATAGGGATGTAGGTCGACACTCAGACAACCAATATCCGAAGCACGGGAAAATTTATGCCTAATATAGTAAGGATAGATACAACCAGGGTTAACCATCGTCTCTCTTCAGCTTGTGTTCCTTTCCGTGTAGGAATACCATACCTCCGAAGAAGCGTAACCCATCCGCTGGCAAGAAACCGACTCTTCTATTCGATGAAGCTACGTTCCAAGCAGCAGCCAACACCTGCATACCCAGCCACCCGAGAACCTCAACCAAATCCCTTGAAGAGAAAACTCAAGATCGAGGAGGGAAGTACCTCGGCTCAAGGACCTTTCGAAGGGCCACGAGCTGAGACGGTCAATACCCCTGCCAACCCTTCCATCCCTACACATAGGAGACCATACCTAGGAAACCTTCCCCACTGCAGCAAGTGCAGCTACCATCATCATGGTATCTGCCGAGAACTCTATTGTGCTAGGTGCAACATGAAGGGGCATACTGCTCGCGTCTGTAGAACCCCGGTTGAGTTTATTACATCAACCACCAGTGTGGCGACCAATATAGTTTGTCGTCTATGTGGTAAGATTGGAGACTTCAAAAGGGACCGCCCAACCAAAGGAAACAACAAAGACACAGGAGGAGTCTAACTCTAATGCTTGGAGAGAAGCATCAAGGAACCAGGTAGATTTTGGTATGTATCTCAATCTCAGATGACTAACCGAAAACATTAAAAGACTAATTCTAAATGTAATTATTTCCCCATTAAGCCGAAAGTTGCAGCACTGTTATAAAATTTAAAATTTCATCAAGTAAAACTATAATGGCTAGACATATACATTACGGCTATGTATAATTGAGATGGATAGACCTAGAGTGAGCGAATGCCGCCTCATTTCCTGTTCCTTGTTTGGTTGTGGATTTAGGGTGGGGTCGCTCGGTCAACAGTCCTCCCCACCTTAATTATACATGACTAGTATATGTTTGGCGATTATAGAAATGCCTCGTGAGAATCCATTCATGAAAAGGTACTCTATTCAGAAACACTCAGGACCCTCTACAGTCCTGCGTCGACTCTATCGGTCCAAGTATCCACGGCAATGATACACGGGACGAAACCCGAGACGCCTAGAACTGGTGTGCCCATTCGGCACATGACTCTATCGACCCTCATTCTATAATAGGTTGAAGTATGCCAACTTCGACGCCTCTATTAATCATGGTTCGACTTCGTGTAACCATGTGTAAATCCTTAGTGCTGTGTAAAAAGAACTTTCTCCATAGCCATTTCGGCAAATAAAGGTTCTTCTAAACCTAAACAAAATAAGAATAATAAAACCTAATGCAATCCGTCAGTCGTCACTCATATTTCAAACCTTCCGAAGTACCCAAGAGAAGGGTATTGCGCACTGTTAACCAACCCTCCTTAGACAAATAGAAACCGAAGTGAAAGACACAACAGATATTCCAGAAGACGATAACCACCCGAAGCATACTCCGTAGACCCCCAGAAAGACCCTTCGCACCTCGCAATCAGAATGGGAGCTAGAGTCAAGAGAACCATGGCGGGTTGAGCTACTATAATGACCGCAAATCCGAAATTTGATGTCATCTCGGTTAAGCCAACATAGTACCTAACACCCTCAATTGGTAAAGAAATCTGAGTCGTAAGAGTCAAGGACATTGACTACGACCATCCATTCTTGCTTAATTTCCCCAAATTAAGCATCTCAGCGGATATCCCGGAAATCCAGAAGCTGCGATACGTTAACCCTTGAGAAGAGTGGATGAAGAGATTAAAAGTTCCGAGTGATGGAACCCTATACTCACTAGATTTGACCTAGATCGAGAAAACTCAGAACCTTCGGAAGAGTAGTTGCAGAAGATATTCGCACTACTCAGGCACTTCGTCCATCCCGTTACCGACGAGTAGTGCCTAGGACACTCCGCCCTCTCGCGTGGAGGAAATCACCGTCGCCCTATAGACGATAGACTGCATTCTCCGAAGCGAACACTAGAATGCTAAGAACCACTGGATAACCTCCGCAGCCAAGAATACTTGAATAAAGTGCAAGAGTAGGTTGCGTTAAGCCTTATAACCAAGATCCCGAAGAGATTATAGACTTGACACCAGTCTAGGTGTTAGTCGATGGGTTATACAAGAGCACGCGCTTTCCGAACTAAAATAAACCAACGCCTTGGAGAATAGGACATGTCTTAGAGATTCATTGGACTACTAGGTGTTCTACGAATACTATCTCGCACAGAAATAGTATAACCACCTCCCGAGATAGTCCAACACTCGTCTAGTGAAACCCTAACTCCCCGACCCTGAGGGTTTCCGTTAGAGATATCTCAAGAATCAGAAGTGTTGGTTCATGTTGCACATGATTGAGATAGACACTCCGCAACAAACAGATACCCGTAGACATGCAATCCATCCGATGATCTAGAAAACCTCGGAGAGCTAATCAACAGGAACACGAATCCAAGGACAAACTGAGCTTTCTAAGAACCAACCAGAAGGACTACACTCCCAGTATGAGAGAATGGTTGGAACTTCGGAATGACGATCACGCCAGTGATGATCTCGCCATAGGTCCAACCCTCGTCAGACCATCCGAGAGCTTAGGACCATCCGAGAGCTTAGGACCATCCGAGATTCTTTACAAAGATAGGTCCAACCCTCGTTAGACCACTACTACTTTCGGAAATTCCACAAGTTTCACCCCAGATCAATCCAATTCTTATACTTGATAAGTGTTGCCCGACGTCACTCTTTGTATCCCACTCGTCTTGATAGAAACCATTGGGAACCCTAACTTCGTAGACAAACCTGTAGGAATCGGTAACGACACGAGACGGAATCTGCATCCCGTAAGTGAAGTTTTGTTAGAACGCCAAGCAAAGGCCAGAGTTCACTTTGGAGTGCGTGTCACACCCCAAAACCGGAACGGCGGAAACGTTATGGGGTGGATGACGTCATGTCAAGTATCACAACACATGCATTATAGTAATCAAAGTACAACAACCATTGCATTAATAGTAATAATTCTACATGGTTTACATTACAATATGTGACAACCCGATATTTCAAATCTTTGTAATGACCTAAAAAGTCAAGTATTGTAACCACTTTTGAGTTAATAAAATTAACTTTGATAATAAAATGTCCAAAAAGTTCTATTTAAATTCCTTCTATGTTTAAATGTCATTAAACCATGATCGTACGTAAAAAGAACGCCCAAATCCGACTTCGTATATTGAAGTTAAGATTTTTCCAAGTTCGGCTTAGCAGCAGACAACTAAAAACTCGAATCGGAGATCGAGCGACTTTTGGCCGGAATGACCTAAACAAGAATCGAAGGTCTCGACAATGGTATTTCAGCGGTGAAAAGTTTGGCAAAAACCGACGTCAGATAAAGAAGTTATGAATTTTTAAAGAAATTCCTTAATCACGTCATTTTATAAATAAATAATAAAAATAATTTCGGAATTTGCCAACGGAATCTAAACGAAAATTGTAGAGTGTAGTCTCACCTACGCGTGGATATAAAGACCATCGAAAACGGAGTTCGTATGAAGAAGATATGAATTTTTGAAGTTTATTAAATAAATTATATATAAATTTATATCAAAAATCCGGTAATATTCGAAGAAGGAGTCGGCATCCTCATCCGAGTTACGCGCTGCGTAACCCCATACGCTCCGCGTACCCGAGGGCCTTGGTCTCGGTCCGTCCACGTCGCCCCTATGCGAAGCTACCGACCCGCCCCATCCGACCCGCGCCATCCGAAGCCGAGGCAGTCGAGGAATCGCTCATGCATGACGTACGCGTACGCCCCGCGTACCGAGGCTTCTCAGACCCCCTATAAATAGAAATGTGAGGGTTCCCGGAAATTCACCCCATTTCTCTGCTTTCTCTAACGATCTTGCGTCGATTTCCGTGCCCGGTCAAACCCGAAGCTCTGGTCTTTTTGCTCAAGTCCCGAGGGTCGATTTTACTCCCGAGATTCCCGAAAATTTCGAGAAAAATCCGTTTCTCAAGACAAAACTCTGCCCGGTTTACCATCTCGCTATCTTCAAACTTTCAAGTGAGTTCATACCCCTTAATTAACCTTTTAAAGATATTCTAAATGCTTTTATATGCTTTCAAGGGGGGGGGGGGAATACAAGTAAAACACACGAGTACTATCGTGTGTTACATAAAGAATTACTTTATATGCTTTTATATATCCAAATCACATGTGATTTATAAACTTTATAGGAAACTTTCGTATATAAAATATCTTACAATAGAACTCTATCTTTTGAAATATAAATTGTTGTAATGCATGTATAAACTAAACATTTTCTTAGATTTTATGTATACTTGTCTATCTTAGGCTCTACAAAAATCTATACTTTCATAACAAATGATTCCTTTTCTCGGTATTTCTAAACAAACGAGACACACTTTTAGAAAACTATAATAGGTATAGTTTTACAAGGATAATGCTAACTTTTACATACTAGAAACTTGATTTTCAAGAAGTCACTTGCATATACAAGAACAAACGAACATTTTAACACGTAAATCCGTATTTATACCACGGTTTTGTGAGACATAAACTTCACGTACATTCGAGTACACATTTCAAGTCCCGTATTATGTACCAGAATCCCTTGGAGGGGGATCATGGTGTTTGTGTATAGATCTATACGGGCTTGACAACCCGCGCCTTAATTGTTAGCTACAGTCCACCGTTTAGGGTGACAAACGTCATAACATTCCAACGCCTGAAGAACGTTGTGTATAGGCATTCTGAGTCAATAGTATGGTTATAAAACTCACATGGGGTATTAAAAATGCATTGATTTACAAGGTTTTCAAACACATTGGTTATTTCACACTTACATACATTTTAGAAACAAACATTTGTCTTGAGAGAAGGCTACTTTTATACTAGTAGAAAATATAGGATTTTCTAAACACAAACAAACAAGGACAAAACATTTCATTTCATACAAACATTGTCATTTAAATACTTATGAAACTCACCAGCTTAAATGCTAATCTACTCTTTCAAAATTACTTGTATGTCCCAGGAAATCAGTAATTTCAGGTATCATTATGCTTTTGATGAAGGGATGCTGCGGCGCCAATTTAATCTCATATTTTGACATCATATTGTAATTTTTTTTGAACATGTAACTTTTTGACAAATGTAAACTTTCAATT
Organism: Lactuca serriola; assembly: GCF_051521515.1. Taxonomy (NCBI): domain Eukaryota; kingdom Viridiplantae; phylum Streptophyta; class Magnoliopsida; order Asterales; family Asteraceae; genus Lactuca; species Lactuca serriola. Next base: position 116,484,584 of record NC_136416.1, read on the forward strand.
ATATATATGATGGTTGTATTGCTTTCTTTACTATGTATTCTATTGTTACGCTACCACATGAAGTCATCCGCCCCCGAACGTTTCTGCCGTTCAGGTTTGGGGGTGTGACAGATTGGTATCAGAGTAATGTTTATAGTGAACTAAGTATATCGAACCACATAAGATATACAAACTATAAATGCTTAAGGGACTAACACTCTCTGACAAAACATTTTTTTTCGCTTAAGCAGCGTTACGTTTAACTTAAATTGATAGTTCATTTAAGTACAATTACATGCATACAACAAATTATTTTCATGATATCTAACTATACAACAAGTATTTAGACAAGTTGACACTACGATTAAGCCTCGATATATGTAATCAGATTTTGGACAAATATAGCGTGATCAACTATATTTGCCCGAGATTGGACCAACGTATATCGAGGAATGATCGTAGTAAGCAACAAGTCAAAACTTACCAAACCGTTACTAGAATCAAACACAAGAATTTAAATACTATAGGAGTATTTGCTACCTAAACTAGTTTAACTTACATGTTTTGCAAGTTTCAACTTTATTCAACTCCTATAACCCTATTTCTCGTACAGTCAAATGGCTGGATTTCACCACCCCAACGACCCCTACTTTCCCAACCAAGGCAACGGAGGATGGGTCGAAGATGATCCCGAAGAGGACGAGGAACCCATAGAAGTGGATGATGACTCCGGTACTGACTCAGAACCGGAAGTGATCGATCCACCACCAGTTCAACCTCCCGTCTTCGTAAGGAACTTTCAAGGACCGACTCCCGTCTGGGGAAGTCACCTCCATCATTGGAGCCAACAACAGAACTTACGTCCTCCCTACGGCATGTGCCGGGACTTCTATGATGTCCGCGACGGAGGTTCGGCTGATCGGGCACTCCCGGTAATGGTGGGTAAGCTAGCCAATCAGTCCTATCAGTCCGGAGTTCAAGCTAGCTGACTCCGGGATGTCAACGTGGAAGTGCAGGTTCATACTTCTGACATCCATAGGTTGGACAAGATACAAGACAATGCTCAACTCCAAACCGAGGCATTCCAAGCGCAAATGATTGCAGCCCTCGCTGAACTAAGGGAACAACAAGCCGCTTTTGATAGGCGTCTAATGGAGTCGAAGCAATCAGATGCAGAGTCAAGCTCCAAGTGCAACCTACGTCGCAAGTAGTGCTTGTCAAAGACTCAAATTTTGTTATAGCTTAGGACCTCGGCTAAAAGTCTTTAAATTTCTCGAACTTTGTAATCGGAGACCCTTATAGGGGTCAAATTTTCATGATCGTTGAATCAACTTTTATATTAATATAAGTGACACTATTATTACTACGTTGAGTATTTCGTTCAAACCTTGAAAAGTCTTTGAGAAACCAAATACTTGTTTCATACTTTCAGTCTTACAAATAACTTTCATCCTTCTATTTTAAGACTCATACTAGCATCTGTTGTTGAACTATAGCAGTTTAGTTCATGAGACACATTAATTCTCTATTCTATGGAATTCTTATCTTTACCTTTTCAACCTATAGTTGAAGGATGCCTCCACGTAGGAATCCAAGGCGAAACAACAGTGGGGAAGCACCTGTACCACCACCACCTCCACCACCTCAATTTGATGCTATTATGTTCCAAGCAGCAGTCACCGTAGCGGTAGCAGCTGCCATGTCACAGATCAATAACTCGAGTACTAATGGCTCGGGATCTGGCACACACCCATCCAACCATGGCGAGAGTCATGGACCACCCCGGGAATGCACCTATAAGGACTTTACTAATGCCAAGCCCCAGATGTTTTATGGATCTGGTGGTGTGTTAGCCCTGAGACAGTGGATTGAAAGGACAGAGTCAGTCTTTGAAATCTGCTCCTGTCCCGAGCACAGCAAAGTCAAATTTGCGACTTTCACCCTTATTGATAGAGCTTTAACTTGGTGGAATGGCCACGTTAAAGTACTTACCCTGGTAGTGGCAAACTCCATAAGCTGGGAGAGCCTAAAAGCAATGATGATGAAAGAATACTGCCCACGGGGAGAGATTTAAAAGCTCGAACACGAACTATGGACTCTCGGAATGGTTGGTACCGACATCGCAACTTATACGAACCGATTCTGCGATCTGGCAATCCTTTGCCCATATATGATTGCTCCCGAGAGCAAGAAATAGAAAGGTACATCTGGGGACTGACGCCCCAAATACGATCAAGCGTGTTAGCTTTCAAACCTGACACCTTTGAAAGTGCTAAGGAACTGGCACAATCTCTGATTGACTACAGAGGTCATCAGAACTCAACTGTTTCTGCACCAGAACCACAGAAAGGGAACAACAACAACAACAACAACAACCACAACAACAACAACAACAACAACAACAACAGGAAGAGAGTATGGAATAAAGGGAAGGGTGGGTCTTCCCAAGAATCCGTTATGAAACAACTGGTTTCAGTGAATGCTGCCACTGTACCTACTACAACTCCTACAAATACCTACCCATCAAAGCCTTGTGTAGGTAACCTTCCAAAGTGCACCAAATGCACTTACCACCACCATGGACCTTGTCGGGAAATGCAATGCGCCAACTGCAACAGAAAGGGACACACAACCCATTTCTGCAAGGACCCCGCAAAGCCGATCACTCAAGTTCCCAGTGCGGGTGTAGGCCAGACTTGCTACGGTTGTGGCGAGGTGGGCCACTACAAAAGGAACTGCCCTAAGGCAGCAGGCACCGACGGTGTGGGACAAGTTTTGACGATAGGCCACGACGAAGCTGTAGCTGACCCAACTGTAGTTGCTGGTACGTTCCTTCTCGATAATTCATATGCATGCATATTATTCGATAGTGGAGCGGAGAGAAGCTTCGTGAGTAGAGATGGCCAATTAGAAATCAAGTACATGGGTTGTACGTTAACTTTAGATGGCCATTCTTTTCCAATCAATCTCATGCCGGTCCAAATTAAAAGTTTCGACGTCATAGTCGGCATGGATTTGTTGAGTCTTCTTCACGCCGACATCATGTGCTTTGAGAAAGCAGTCCGTCTTAATCTCCCTAACAACGAAACATTAGTTATCTTCGGCGACAAATCAAGTACAAACGTTTGCATCATTTCGTGCATCCAAGCTCGAAAGTGCTTGCAGAAGGATTGTCGAGCATTCCTAGCGCACATCGTTGATACAAGTCAAGAACTGAAGGACATCAAGAACATTTCAGTAGTACGCGACTTTCCCGATATCTTTCCAGAAGAACTACCAGGATTACCACCACAACGCCAAGTCGAATTCAGAATCGACTTAGTTCTAGAGGCTACCCCAGTAGCGAAGTCACCTGATCGTCTCGCACCAGCAGAGATGCAGGAACTTTCCAGTCAACTTAATGAACTCCTTCAAAAAGGATTCATAAGACCAAGTTTCTCACCATGGGGAGCACCGGTCCTGTTTGTAAAGAAGAAGGACGGATCGTTCCGTATGTGCACGACTATAGAGAGCTAAAAACTTACTATCAAGAACCGTTATCCTCTACCCCGTATTGACGACCTATTCGATCAACTTCAAGGAGCAAACTACTTCTCAAAAATAGATCTACGATCCGGATACCACCAATTACGAGTTCTAGAAGGGGATATTCCAAAGACAGCTTTCCGGACTCGTTATGGACACTACGAATTTGTAGTGATGCCGTTCGGATTAACAAATGCACCAGCAGTATTTATGGACCTAATGAATAGGGTATGCCGTCCTTACTTGGATCAGTTCATCATCGTCTTTATTAATGATATACTTGTCTACTCCCAAAGTGAGGAAGAGCATAGTCAGCACCTACGAAAAGTCCTAGAAACACTGCGAACGGAGAAACTCTATGCGAAGTTCTCTAAATGCGAATTTTGGATTCGAAGAGTCAAATTTTTAGGCCACGTTGTTAGCGAGAAAGGTATACACGTGGACCCCTCCAAAACTAAGGCCATTGAGAACTGGTCGGCACCAAAGACACCTACAGAAATTCGTCAATTTCTAGGTCTCGCTGGCTACTATCGCAGATTCATAAAGAACTTCTCTAGCATTGCGAAACCTCTTACTACATTAACCCAGAAAGGCATGGCCTTTGGCTGGGAAGCGAAACAAGAGAAGGCATTCCAGACGCTAAAACAGGCCTTGTGCACCGCACCGATACTAGGTTGTGTTCTTATGCAGAGAGGGAAGGTTATTGCTTATGCCTCCCAACAGCTTAAGACACACGAAGTGAACTATACGAAACACGATCTTGAGTTAGGAGCAGTGGTATTTGCTCTGAAGATCTGGAGACACTACTTATACGGAACAAAGAGTACTATTTTCACCGATCACAAGAGCCTTCAACACATTTTCGATCAGAAGGAACTCAACATGCGGCAACGACGATGGGTTGAGTTACTAAATGACTACGAATGCGAAATTCATTATCATCCTGGCAAGGCCAACGTGGTAGCTGACGCCCTCAGTCGAAAGCAATACACTGGTCGGAGGGTCAAATCTCTGACTATGACTATCCATTCCCACTTATCCACACAAATTAAGGCGGCACAAATGGAAGCTTTGCAACCTGAAAATGTGGCGGGTGAATCCCTGCGAGGAATGGAAAAGAATCTAGAAGTCAAGCGTGGCGGAGCCTACTATCTCATGGACCGAATCTGGACCCCGAAACATGGTGGTTTCAGAAACGTAGTCATGTCCGAAGCACACAACTCAAGATATTCCGTTCACCCGGGTTCGGATAAAATGTATCTGGATCTTAAGAAATTGTACTGGTGGCCTAACATGAAAGCAGAAATTGCTACCTTCGTAAGTAAATGCCTTACTTGCACTAAGGTTAAGGTCGAGTATCAGAAACCGTCAGGATTACTACAACAACCGGAGATACCAGAATGGAAATGGGAGCGGATTACTATGGACTTCATAACCAAGTTACCCAAGACGACGAGTGGACTCGATACCATATGGGTCATCGTAGACAGATTAACCAAATCTGCACATTTCCTACCCATCAAGGAGACTGACAAAATGGAAAAGCTTACAAGAACTTACTTAAGGGAAGTAGTGCGACTGCATGGTGTTCTGATATCCATTATCTCCTGATGAGTTAAAAACTAACTTGAAGATTGATTAGATCTTTAAAATAGGTAAAATAATAAACGAGTAAACAGAAAGCACACAATAATGGATCAAAGAGTGTCGAATGATTAATCAATAATCCTCAGCAGAGCTCGATAAAGAACTTCTACTGTAGAGGATTTAGGGTTTACAAGAACGATGAAGTAATAATCTGTGATCTATCGTAATCGCTATTGTCTTCAAGATCGATTTTTTAATATGCATGCAAGCACATTAATTTATACTAAACCCTATCAGCTTACGGTTGGACAGGCCCAAACCGGAGTAAAAAAACTTGGACTATTAACCGAGCCCAATGGACGCAATACATCAAAAAGCTACGCTACCCAACAATCTCCCCCTTTGCGTCAAATTGAAGCGAGATTACTTCTTCTTGCTTGGGCCAGCAGCGGGAACCTTCTTCTTTACAATTTCAAACAGACGAGAGATGAGTGCAAGGATTGTCTGTCTGAACCGAATGTACCAATGTATCATATCGTCAAAATACTTGATATCATCCGCTGTATTTTCTTTGCATCTGTGGATGATCCCCAGCACATGCTCTAGACAAGCAGTGGTATAAAGATGTTTATCAACTAAGGCAAAGAGACATTTCTGTCCTTCACTCCTAGTGAACATGACTGAGTTTCGCCTCGGGTCAATTTTTCCCATCTTCATCTAGTTTAGATCATTGGCCGAGCCAACAGGAGAGATCTTCGGTTTCTTCTTGAAGACAGTTGCAATCTCCTAATCCATCAGTGCGACCTCCATGATATAGCACACCAACATCCTCTTAAGATGGTCGATGATCGGACCATATTCAGCTTCATTGGTCAGAAGGATGTTGTGTAGAACAATCCAATCATGAGGATTGAGGTTCGGTAGATCTGCTAAAGAAATGGCATGTTCGGTTTTTGCAGATCCCCTGAGCACCTTGAACCGAACATTGATAAACTTCCCTTCGGTGTACGGTTTCAAGACCCGAACGTTGATGATCTTCTGAGCGCTCCAGGTTTGGTATTGGGGTTGAGCAGCCTTCAGATAGAATTCAATCAATTCCCGATCAACCTCCGGATGAGGATGAGGGAACTCAGCAATGTTGGCGAAGGCTTGAAAGATGAACGCCTTTCGGGTAAGTGGCATGTCGAACTGAGAGTCGACATAATTGAAGTAGTCAAATGAGATAACTGGTTCAAGCCACAAGATGCTCGGGGTGTCAATTGCCTCCTTTATCATTCTCTCTCGAGTCCAAGCAGGAAAAAGAGTTTTCCTACTCTCAAGAAGATCGTGGGCTTCTTTCTTTTTGCGTTCAGCTTGTTCAGCTTCTCTTGCCACACGATCACTTTCATCTACATCATTACGTCGAATTTTGCGTTTCAGCAAGTCAACAATGGTTTCGTTGTCTTCTTCCTCTTATTCCTCAACAACCTTCTTGCCTTTGTCTTTCACACCCGAACCAGAGGCTTGGCCTACAGGAGGAGGTTCGGTTGTGTGAGTTGCCTTTGAGGAATGAGGTGGTTGAGATCCAGACTCCTTTTCTCCCCCTTGTTTCGGATTGGACACGAAATCGGGTAGCCCTTCAATTTTGCTTAACAGATCCAGGGCAGGAGCGAGCTTTTCTGCAAGGGTACGCCTCATAGAATGATTAAGGATCGGATCATGTGCTTCGAGGATGTTAGATATTGCTGAGTGGACATCCGAAACACACGTCTTGATGACCTCCCTTTCGGACCAAAGAGTGTCAATCTGTTGTTGAGAATTGGAGATTTGAGCACTCTTGACCTTCAGGGCAGTGGTCTTCTTTGCCAAAACATCCATCAATGAGTTCTCAGTAGCCAGATCCTCTTGGAGTTTAGAGAGGTGCTCGTCAATAGAGGCACGGAGGGCAGAGTGGTCGTCTGTCAGAGATTGACGAAGTGTGGCAAAGGACTTCAACTCTATAGAGACAAACGTGACCAACTGTTGAACAATTGGTTCCAACGTAGTCTTTGTGGCATCTGCACTCTCCTGTAAGGACTTTAACAGGGTAGAGGCATCAGAGAATAGTTTATAGACTTTTTCGGTCGCAGCCTGGCAGGCTTTCCTAGAGGCATCGATGGCGGTGGTGGCAGCAGCGACAGAGTCTTGATGAGCCCTTGAGAAAGCATCAACAATCTTCTGAAGTGCAGCTTCAGAGAGGGATGATTGAGAGGTGGAAGAAGAAGCAATGAGCAAGTCGACCTTGTCATGTAGCTCCTTAAGATGCTTCTTTGTGACCGGAGCGTCATCGTCATCGTCACTCTGCACTTGAAACGGACTGTAATAGACCGAATCAAATGTCATGTTTTCCCCGCCAAGGAAAGGATTATCTCCGTCAGAGGCATGATCGGGAGATGGTGGTGGTGGTAAAGCTGGGGTTGTAGTGGTATGAGTAGGTTCAGGTTGGGTGGTTTCGGGTGTAGGTGTAGATGTAGGTTCGGTTTGTTTTTGAGTAGGGGTAGGTTCGGGTGCTTTTTGGGTTTCGGTTGCTGGTGGAGGTTCGGTTGCATCGGTATGAACCCCAGTATTAGATACGTTGGTTGTAACCTTTGCAGTGGATGTTGTTGTAGCATCGGTGAAAATAGGTGGTGGCATAGGGATTGAGGTGTTTGGAATGTGGGTAAAGGGGTTTATGGTAGGAATCGAAGTAGGAATTGTTTGAGTAGGAGAGGGAATTGGAAAAGTATGGATTTGCATTTCGGGGGTAGGTGATCTGGGTGGTGTGTTGCCCCTTGGAGGTGTGTTGCCTCTTGGAGAGTCGTCAGAATCCTAACTCTCACCCTCCGACTCACTTGAAGAGGAAGCGATAATCAGCTTTCGCTTTTGTTGTGTCTTTCGCCTCTTCTGCTGCGGGAACTGAGCAGCTTTAGTGGGTTTCCTCTTCCTAGGAGAAGGGCCTTTAGCCCCTTTGGCCACCTGTTTCCCTTTGTCTGCCTTCTTGCCTCTAGGAACAGGCTTATCGGCATCGTGAATTGATTTCAGCATCTCCGGCGTAAGATCCCTCGGACCAGACCGCTGGAACTCTTTATAGGTCCGGATGATCCTGCTGTCAGCTGGAACATCAGCGTACATGGTTTCCGGAATGGAACCATTGAATGGGAATTTTGAAGCATCTGAGACGATGATCTTCGTGGTATGAAAGGTACCAATCGAAGACATCGGTGCGCCGGCGACAGTGGGGATATTGTACTTGTCCATCCCCCACTTCGTGATCAAGGTCCAAAACCTGGCATACGACACCTCTGAATGTTGTGAAGAAGAAGATAAACTTTGGATGAGTTGTTGCCAGAGAACAAACCCATAGTCGACATTAATGCCATTGTAGACCCCATATAAGATGGATAGGAATAGTCGACTGGAACCATCTGAACCAGAGCTTCTTTCAGAGAGAACTTTGAATAGCACAGTGAACAGTCCGTTCCACTGTGGCGGCAAGCATGAGTTCTTGAACTTGGCGACGGAAGTAAGCACCTCCGTGTATCCCATATTGCAGAACATATTGAACAGGTGCCCCATGGGAATTGTCTCTGGATTAACCCTCGTTGGATCAGCTTCAAACCCTAACAGGGAGCAAAATCGTTGCTTGGAGATAGACACTTTGTGTTGAGAAACGTCAAAGAAGATCCTATCGACGACTTTGGCGTAATGAGCAGTCGCATAGATCTGCGACAGGAATTCCATGGGCATTGATTCCACCCGTGATAGTGCAGGAGCAATTGGCGAATACTTCAAGCAGTCGATGATGGCAAACATTTAGGAATCATAGACATGGGGGGTTAGATCGATAATGAGGCATTGTTGAGGGCGAATGGGAAGAATGTGGGAAGTGGCATGCACAGAGGATAAATCTGCCATTGTTGAAGAGAGTGAAGAAGATGATGAACAGTTAGGGTTCAGGGAATTCTTGCGCTCTGGGATTCTTAATTGCAGTAAAGAGGTAAATGGTAGATGATGTCGCCTTTTATACTGGGGTTTAAGGAGAGAGGAAAATCTTCCCAAATCTTCTATCGAAATACGAAGGGTTTTCCTGAATTTGACTGATGCGTGAAGGTTAAGGTAAGCGATGATCACGCATGAGAGTGAGTGTCAGATTCCTTAGAACACGCCTCCCATCAAGCGCCGTTTGGATAGAAACCGTTTCAGATTGAGATTGGACGTTTCAAATTCGCATGCTTTCCCTTTTTACCGCCGTTTGAAATTAAATCAATTAGACTCCCGCCTGAGTCAGCAACCCTTCATCTTATCCCTGTAACTGCATCTTTTGAATAATACGCCCACGTGGATTAAAATTGACCACAACAATTAATCAACCACCAATCCAATGAAAAAGCCTGTAATTATTAGAACCAGAATTTTGGAAAATCAAAGATTTTCGTGCTAAGGGTGTAAAAGAAAAAGAAATAAAACAAATCTTTTTAGGAAAAATTGTGATGTCAATAAAGACACGAAACAAATGATCCTGGGCACGAATCTCTTCCTTCAAAATCAAGAGAGACCTTAAAGTGTAAATGTGGTTTCCCGTAGAATAACGATCAAACACCTTTTAAGAAGTGTTGAAAGGCGTCTTTTAATTAAGCTTTTTAGGGTGGCTTAGCTTTGATTCAACAGTCCTAATCTTGAAATAAGATAGAAAGTGAACAAAGTACTTGTGAGACCGGTAAATATAAAATCACAAAAAAATAAAAACTGGATCCCAAGGGAAGAAATGTTATGGTGATTAACAATTTCATAGGAATCACACAAAAGAAAATTTTGAGACTTCATAAAGATACGTCCGTCAATTCATTAGTGAAAACTAGAGCAAATTAATTGTTCACCGTCAATTCAGATTGGGTATTGAATTTTGGGTTTCACTCAGCTCGTAGTGGCACGAAACTAAGATCATAAACGCAGTTTTTGAGTAACCATAAACCTCAGTGGTAATTTCTGAGAGTCTCAAGGGTTACGTTAGTGAAACGAATTTAATGGAGAAATACAATAGAGATGGTGTAAGAAATCAAAGTACTTCTGCTGTGAAAAATAGGACCGAGCAGAAAACTCTTATCTCATGCGAGAAGAGAGTTAGGTAGCTCACGATTAGAATAAATGTGATAGCCTAATTGGGAAGACAAGGTTTGTATATACCAAGTCATTAAGGCTATTATTCAGAATCTGATGAGGCTTTGGGCACATAGAGCAGCATGCTTCTAGGGACACTTAACTAATCAACCATTTCCCCACACAAATAAAGGAAAGAAAAATAAAGAACAAAATATTTTTGGAGTTTTTGATAATAAAAAATATTTTTGGAGTTTTTGATATTAAAAGAAAATATATAAAAAAAATAATAATAAAAAAATAAGACTGAAAAAGAAAAAAATAAAAAAAAAACTTTGGAACTGAACCCGAGCGTTCGGTTGATTTCGGTTTTGAAAAATTTTGAAAAACCGAACCCGAGCGTTCGGTTGGTTTCGGTTTTGAAAAATTTTGAAAAACCGAACCCGAGCGTTCGGTTGGTTTCGGTTTTGAAAAATTTTGAAAAACCGCACCCGAGCGTTCGGTTGGTTTTGGTTTTGAAATTTTTTGAAAAACCAATGAACTAAGACATTCAAAAAGGAAATGATTTTGACAATAAGATAAACAAGTTTGTAACACAATTGTACATGAAATTTACAACCAGGAAAACTACCTTTAGTTGATGAGCGAGAGGCAGATGAGAGGTAGTTTGTGGTACTGACTCTGATTCCATCATTCCTAGCCCTTGTAGAATTTTGCTGAACGACGCTTCAGGAAGGGCTTTGGTGAAGAAATCAGCCAGTTGATCAGTGGTTCTAACAAAGTGAATTTCAACGTTTCCATCTTCCACATGATCTTTAGTGAAGTGATACCTCAGTGCTATGTGCTTAGTCTTGGAGTGTTGCACTGGGTTATGACAAATCCTAATTGCACTTTCAGAGTCGCAATATAGTGGGATCTTTTTCATATTGAGTCCATAGTCTCTGAGTTGACTCTGGATCCAAATCACTTAAGAAGTACAGGATGCAGCTGCAATGTATTCTGCTTCAGCTGTAGACAAAGATACACACGTTTGTTTCTTTGATTGCCAGCCAACCAACTTCCCGTCAAGGAATTGGCAGCTGCCTGTGGTGCTTTTCCTGTCTAATCCACAACCTCCAAGGTCTGCATCTGAGTAGGCCTGAACGAAGAAGCCCGAGTTGGATGGATACCATAGACCTAAAGAGGTAGTTCGCTTGAGATATCGTAGAATGTTCTTCACTGCAAGCATGTGGGGTTTGCGTGGGTTCGCCTGAAATCTAGCACAGTAACAAACAGAGAACATTATGTCAGGCCTGCTAGCAGTAAGATACATCAGTGAACAGATCATCTGGCGATAAATCGTAGTATCAACTGCCGGTTTATCCAAGGATGGAGTGAGCTTGATGCCGAACGCCATTGGAACTTTGACCTTTGAATCTCCCATCATGCCAATTTTTTCTAGAAGAGTCTTCGTGTAAGCTTCCTGATTGATAAAGATGCCTTCGGGTCCCTGTCTAATATTTAAACCAAGGAAAAAGTTAATTGGACCCATTGAGCTCATTTCAAATTTAGTCTCCATCAGCTTTCTGAATTCAGCCGTTAAGCTGGGATTCGTAGAGCCAAAGATGATATCATCGACGTAAATTTGAACAATCATAAGGTGGTTACCTTCCTTCTTACGAAAGAAGGTTGGGTCAACCGAACCTTGTTTGAATTTTGACATCTTTAAAAACTTTGTCAGCGTTTCATACCAGGCTCTCGGAGCTTGTTTCAGTCCATATACGGCTTTGTCCAAAATATAACAATGATTAGGATACCTTTCATTTACGAATCCAGGAGGTTGCTCCACGTACACTGTTTCTTCGAGTTCACCATTGAGAAATGCACACTTGACATCCATTTGGTATACTTCAAAGTTTTTCTGTGCAACATAGGCGAGAAAGATTCTGACCGATTCCAGCCTAGCTATAGGAGCAAAAGTCTCTTCATAGTCAATTCCTTCCTCCTGATAGTATCCTTTTACTAGCAGACGTGCTTTGTTTCGTATCACGTTCCCCTCTTTGTCCATTTTATTCCTGAAGACCCATTTAAGACCAACAACCGAGGCATCTGGAGGAGTTGGAATAAGTCGCAAAACTTTGTTCCTTTCGAATTCATTCAGTTTGACTTGCATAGCTTGAACCCAATCGGAGTGATCAAGAGTAGTGTTAACTGTCTTTGGTTCAACTTTTGAGACGAAGGAGTTGAACATACAGAATTCTACTTGTGAAAACAAGGAAGTTTGTTTTGCCTTGAGTTGTGATCGGGTCAGAACCTTTTCAGATACATCCCCAACGACTTGAGTGACAAGATGATCTCTGGTCCATTTGACGAGAGGAGGGTAGTTTGGATCAAAGGATGGATCCAATTCAGCGTTTATCATCTCTTCTGGTTCGGATGGACTTTCATCGTCATAAAGCATATCGGCATGCTCCCCCTCGATAGATAAGCTTTCGGGAATGTCTTGAGTATCTTGAGCTACAGAGGTTTCTTGTGGTGCTGAGCTTTCAGGTGTTGATGCACCTTCGAGTGGTGAGGCACTTTCGGTTGGTGTGGTACTTTCGGTTGATAAAGTGCGTTCGGGAGCAGCTTGGGAACTGTTCTCCCCCTCAACATGTGAGCTCGGCTGTGATGATGATGGCGGATCCTCCCCCTCGACTGAAGCATTGTGTTGTGGAAGGTCGTCAGAACTTGATCCTCCTTCATTCATTCTCTTTGCAGCATCGTCGATAATCTGCTTCAGATGATCTACGTTGTTGTCAGCTGCGTTGGCTTCTGAGAGAGTTGCCTTCTCTGGTTCATCAAATAACTCAACAAACTTCTCAAAGAGGTTTGCAATAGAGGCGGTGACTTGGCCAGTTTGAGGAAAAATTTCTCCAGCTGTGTCTTCGTTGGCCTTTAGCTTTTTGACATAGCTATCATCAAAAGTCATGTAATAAGTTTCTTCTATTTTCCTCGAGCGCTTGTTTAATACCCTGTACGCTTTAGAAGTTAGAGAATATCCCAGAAATATCCCTTCGTCGACTTTGACATCAAACTTGTTACGGTGTTCTTTAGAATTGAAGATGAAACACCGTGAACCGAACACATGGAAAAACTTGACATTTGGTTTCCTGTTGTTGATGATCTCATAAGGAGTGAGAGTGAAGCGCTTGTTGAGATATGACCTGTTCTGTGTAAAACAAGCAGCAGAAATAGCATCAGCCGAAAAATATAAGGGTAAGGAAGCGAAACTTAGCATGGTTCGGGCTGCTTCACACAAAGATCGGTTTCGTCTTTCGACAATCCCGTTTTGTTGAGGTGTGTAGGGAGCTGAGAAGTTGTGACTAATTCCCTTTTCTGCCAAGAATTCTTCAAATTATTTATTTTTGAACTCCAGTCCATTATCGCTCTTGATGTTGCGAACGACTTTCTTCAGCTGTACTTCAATCTGCTTGATGAACACCTTTAGCTTACGAGTCGCTTCAGATTTAAGCTTCAGAAAGAACACCCATGTAAAACGCGAAAAGTCATCAACAATAACAAGAATGTACTTGCTACCACCGATACTTTCGATAGATGATGGACCACACAAATCAATATGAAGTAATTATAGTGGTTCAACAACTTTAGTGTTTATTATAGATGGATGACTTTGACGACTCTGCTTCCCCATTTCACATGCAGCACATAAATGTTCTCTATCGTACTTGAGCAATGGAAGACCTCGAACATGACCTCCAGTGACAAGTTTGTTGATATCTTTAAAGTTGAGATGAGAGAGCCTTCGGTGCCACAACCAGCTTTCGACAGATTATGCTTTGGATAACAGGCAGATAGCTGGGTTCCCTTTGATAGGTTTGAGGTTCAGGGGAAACATTTCTCCTTTACGCTCCGATTTGAGAATAACTCTTTTCGTCTTCTTCTCAATGATTTCAGAGCCCTCATCGTCGAATGAAACTTTGAGACCGGTACCTCCAACAAGTTGAGATACACTGATGAGGTTGTGTTGTAATCCTTCCACATATGCAACTTTCCGTATCGTGAAATTACCATTTGTAATCATTCCATAGCCTTTTATGGTGCCGAAGGAGTTGTTCCCGAACTTTACATTTCCACCGTTTGAAAGAGACCTGTATTCTCTTAGCTCTTCCTTCCTTCCTGTCATGTGACGCGAGCAGCCACTATCAATGTACCATTCTTCATCAAACAGCTCGTCATTGATAACCTGCAAAAATTAAGCAGATTTAGGAACCCAAAGTTTCTTGGGTCCTCGTGAGCCTTTCACAGTAACATGAATAGTAAGAGATATGTCAACAAGATATGTTCTTTTTATTAGTGTTGTTTCATCTTTCCTTTTGATGGTGAATACTTTAATTTTATTGGGATTCGTTGCTTTTGGTTTGGACTCTGGTTTAACTGATGAAACCTTCGATTTTCCTTTCGCTTCTGTTGGTGATTGAGGTTTTTGAGAATGAACAGAATGGAATTTAGAATGAGGTGGAGAGGAATTAGAAGCATTTGAAGAATTAGAGAACTTCGATTGAGATGACTTCTTGGCTGGAGATTCTAGGTGACCCTTTTGCTTTTGATCATTAGTGGGACCGACCCTAGAATTTTGATCTCTTTTGTTCTCAGAACCGAACCTCTGCTTTCGGTTGAAGTCATTCTCTGAACCGAACCTTTGCTTTTGGTTGATGTTTTTCTCTGAACCGAACTTCTGCTTTGGGTTGAAGTCTTTTTCTGAACCGAACCTTTGTTTTCGGTTGTTATTGCTCTCTTGTTATTCTAGAGGACTTTTCTCTGACTTTAAGTTCCTGTCTTGTGTGAAAAATAGGCATTCTGAGATTGCCAAAACTGTTTTCTCTCAGAGAGATTCTTCTTGTATCTCTGATTCCTTTGTTGTTTTTGATTTCTCATCTGCTTCGGTTGATGATGAATATTGGCTTTTGATTTATGTTTTCCTTTAGCTGGTTCACTCTGAACTGATGATGTTTCGCTTGGAGGAGTGACTTCTTTTGCAGGAATTCCTTTTTCTTGAGGAACATCTTTCGTACTACTAGTACTTGGCACATCGAAGCTGTCAGGTTTATTCAAAGGTTCTGGTACATATTTGCCTTTGCTTTTCCATGAAGTTCTTTCAGACAGACCTACCGTTTCATCAGCATTGTCAATTGGAGCTGACCAGAAGAATTCGTCGCATCCATCAGCATTGTCTTCGTTTACAATGGCTGTGAGTTCAGCAGTCTGATGTTCGGTTACGCCTGTGACCTTATACACCTGATTTGGAGTGGTTCTAACTTTCTGATATACTACTGCCTTTTCTGCAAGGATCGGGGACTTTTGTTGGGACAAACGAGCAAACTCCACTGAATTTTCTGAGATGAGATTCTTGTGGTTTTCGGGTTCGCTCTTAACAAATTCTGAACAATCAACTGTGTCCTCTATAGAAATTTCACTCATATTATCGTCCTCATTAAGCTCAGATGCATTTTCAACATCAATTTTATTGTCTGAGCTCAAGTTGGCGTTCAATGAGTCAAATTTTTGTATGGTTTCAGTCCTCAGTTTCAGTTTATCATTTTCATCCAAAAGGTTTTTAAGCATGTCCTTATGGTCCTTGGACTTAATGAAAGATTCAATTTTGTCCAGTCCATACATATACGTCGGATTAACTTCCTCAGATGAAATAACACTTTCACAATTATACGCTTCAGCATCAATTTCATCCTCCTTAAACTCAAGGAAGGGTAAAATCATGCGATGAATATTTTTTCCTATTTCACAGTCCAAATGAAGCTGAGTGATATTAGTATAAAGACGTTTAACAATCAAACAAAAAACATTTCTCTGTTTTAAAAGCTTTAAATTGTCTCTTTGCAAATAAATGTTTTCATCTTTGGTTTTGATTAACTCCAACTCCTTCAGTTCGATCCACATTCTCCGTTCCTCACTCTTCGAAGACACCCTGCTTATTTGGTCAGTCAGGTTAGAATTGGTGACTCGAGTTTGAGTTAAACTACTGTCTAGATGAGAGATTGTTGAGTTAACACTTTTTAATTCTTTTTCGTATGAGCATTGTGGGACTTTGAATGAAACAAAAACGGATTGTACCTTCTTGATCAGTTCATCAAGCTCGTTGAACTGTACGCTGAGCGGTTTTGCAGTGAAGCACAAGTCCTCTCGCTCCTTTGCGTCTTCAATCCCACCATCCGTGTTGTATCCCCTCATCTAAGAAACGTCGGACACCATCAAGCATTTTCCACCACTGCTCTCTTCTTTCGCCACGTAAGCCTTTCCATGAGAAGGCTTCCTTACTTCATCATCTTCAGAGTCGGTTGACCAGACCTCCACGCCACCGAACTCATCATTTGCTACCGAACCCTGCACAATTAAAGCATTCATAGAAGGGTTAGCAGTAGATTTCTTCTTTCTGATTTCATCCAGCTTTTTCAGCAATAAAGCTTCTTCATCCTTTTCATCATCCTTTTCTGCCATTTTCTTGAGGACGCAATCTTTTGCATAGTGGTTCTTTCCCCCACAGTAATAGCAGCTCACTCCCGAATCTCCTTCAGCTTTCGGTTCCTTCCTTGATTCTTTTGCCTTCGGTTCATCTTTGACCTTTTCAAAACTATAACTCCCCTGCCAATTTCGGTTCTTGTTTGTGGGGAATCTCTTCTTGATGAACCTCTTGGGGTTGGACACCATCATAGCATAGTCTTCATAAGTGAGGTCATAGTCCTCCAAGTTGAGGTCTTCTTCTTCCATCACTGCTTTGCTTTTGGACAGGAGGGCCAACGAACCCAGGCTTAAAACCACATTTTTCTCCTGTAACACGATCTTTTCTTGAGATTTCAGGATGCCTACCAGTTTTGCCAAAGAGTAGGATTTAAATTGCTCATGCGCTTTAACAGTGGACACAACAGCTCTCCACTCAGATCTGAGGCCATTCAAAAACGTAACCTTCTGCTCAATAAGCTTCCTTTCAATGTCATGTTTAATCATCTTGCTAAGAAGATGATTGAAGCGATCGAACGTTTGAGTCACTATCTCTTCGGCCCCCTGCTTGAATTCACCAAACTCAGACAAGAGTAAGGTTTGAATGGAGTGTTCAAGATCTTCGTCCGTAGAATACAATTCTCGTAGCCTGTCCCATATTTCTTTTGCAGTCGTGCATGAACTCACCAGCCTGAAACTATCGGATTGAAGAGCGAATCTGATTAATCTCAATGCTTTGATATTGCACTGAAATTTATCTTTTTCGTCTTGAGCAATATCTTTAACGTCTTTCAAAAGATCATTATACTCCTTTTGAGTTTTAATAATCCTTGAAGTTGCTGAATGAGAAAAGGGTCTAGATATGATTGCTTCCCAGATGAGGTATCCATTGTCCTCAGATCCTATAACATAGTCTTCAAAGTGATGTGCCCAGACTTCATAATCATGGGTGTATAGGATGGGAATCTTCGTTGTTGATCCAATGTTGTTCGAAATATTAATGGGATTGGATTGCGACTCGTCCATGCTTGATCGAATAACCTGTTAAAAGATCAGACTTGTAATGTATTAAATTAGGGCAAAACAATAAATATCGAGTTACGTCAATTATGGGATGACGGCTCAATAAATATCAGTAAATGCGGAATAACCATAATCGAAACCTTTTTCACAGAAAAGAAGTGTATGATTTACACAGCCTCCTGCTCTGATACCAATTGATGAGTTAAAAACTAACTTGAAGATCGATTAGATCTTTAAAACAGGTAAAATAATAAACGAGTAAACAGCAAGAACACAATAATGGATCAAAGAGTGTCGAATGATTAATCAATAATCCTCAGCAGAGCTCGATAAAGAACTTCTACTGTAGAGGATTTAGGGTTTACAAGAACGATGAAGTAATAATCTATGATCTATCGTAATCGCTATTGTCTTCTATATCTATTTTTTAATATGCATGCAAGCACATTAATTTATACTAAACCCTATCAGCTCACGGTTGGATAGGCCCAAACCGGAGTAACAAAACTTGGACTATTAACCGAGCCCAATGGACGCAATACATCAAAAAGCTACGCTACCCAACATCTCCGATAGAGATAGTAGATTCACTTCAAGATTCTGGCAGTCACTACAAAGTTACCTGGGGACTAGGCTAGACATGAGTACAGCCTACCACCCACAAACAGACGGGCAAAGTGAGAGAACGATACAAACTTTAGAAGATATGCTAAGAGCCTATGTGATTGACTTTGGAAAGGCATGGGATATCCATTTACCC
Organism: Lactuca serriola; assembly: GCF_051521515.1. Taxonomy (NCBI): domain Eukaryota; kingdom Viridiplantae; phylum Streptophyta; class Magnoliopsida; order Asterales; family Asteraceae; genus Lactuca; species Lactuca serriola. Next base: position 116,503,047 of record NC_136416.1, read on the forward strand.
CTTGTCGAATTTTCATACAACAATAGTTATCATACAAGCATGAAGGCTGCTCCGTTCGAAGCCCTCTATGGTCGAAAGTGCAGATCCCCTCTGTGCTGGACTGAAGTTGGCGATACCCAGTTAGCTAAAGGAAGAGTTCCTGAAAGCACTCTCACCGGTCGGGAAATCATACGAGAAACGAAAGAGAAGATCGTTCAGATTCGTGAGCGATTGAAAGCCTCTAGAGACCGACAGAAAAGCTATGCTGACCAAAGGAGGAAACCTTTGGAATTCCAGGTATGAGACCACGTTTTATTAAAGGTCTCACCGTGGAAGGGCTTAATACGCTTTGGAAAGCGTGGGAAACTAAATCCAAGATACATAGGGCCTTTCGAGATTCTTGCCAGAATCCGCCCTGTGGCTTACAAGCTTAACCTACCGCGTGAACTTAGTAACATACATCCAACCTTCCACGTCTCGAACTTGAAAAAGTGTCTGTCCGATGAGACTCTTGTTATTCCACTCGACGAGATCGAGATCAACGAGAGCCTCAACTTTGTGGAAGAACCGGTAGAAATCATGGACCGAGAGGTCAAGCAAACAAAACAAAGTCGCATACCCATCGTGAAGGTTCGCTGGAACGCCAAGCGGGGACCTGAATTCACATGGGAACGTGAAGATCAGATGAAACAAAAGTACCCTCATCTTTTTCATATTCACTAGTATCTTTACTACTTTAGATTTTGTAATGACCTAAAAAGTCAAGTATTGTAACCACTTTTGAGTTAATAAAATTAACTTTGATAATAAAATGTCCAAAAAGTTCTATTTAAATTCCTTCTATGTTTAAATGTCATTAAACCATGATCGTACGTAAAAAGAACGCCCAAATCCGACTTCGTATATTGAAGTTAAGATTTTTCCAAGTTCGGCTTAGCAGCAGACAACTAAAAACTCGAATCGGAGATTGAGCGACTTTTGGCCGGAATGACCTAAACGAGAATCGAAGGTCTCGAATATGGTATTTCAGCGGTGAAAAGTCTGGCAAAAACCGACGTCAGATAAAGAAGTTATGAATTTTTAAAGAAATTCCTTAATCACGTCATTTTATAAATAAATAATAAAAATAATTTCGGAATTTGCCAACAGAATCTAAACGAAAGTTGTAGAGCGTAGTCTCACCTACGCGTGGATATAAAGACCATCGAAAACGGAGTTCGTATGAAAAAGATATGAATTTTTGAAGTTTATTAAATAAATTATATATAAATTTATATCAAAAATCCGGTAATATCCGAAGAAGGAGTCAGCATCCTCATCCGAGTTACGCGCTGCGTAACCCCGTACGCCCCGCGTACCTAAGGGCCTTGGTCTCGGTTCGTCCACGTCGCCCCTATGCGAAGCTACCGACCCGCCCCATCCGACCCGCCCCATCCGACCCGCCCCATCCGATCCGTCCCATCCGAAGCCGAGGTAGTCAAGGACTCGCTCATGCATGACGTATGCATACGCGCTGCGTACGAGCATACGCCCCGCGTACCGTGGCTTCTCAGACCCCCTATAAATAGAAATGCGAGGGTTCCCGGAAATTCACCCCATTTCTCTCCTTTCTCTCACGATCTTGCCTCGATTTCCATGCCCGTTCAAACCCGAAGCTCTGGTCTTTTTGCTCAAGTCCCGAGGGTCGATTTTACTCCTGAGATTCCCGAGAATCCCGAGAAAAATCCGTTTCTCAAGACGAAACTCTGACCGGTTTACCATCTCGCTATCTTCAAACTTTGAAGTGAGTTCATACCCCTTAATTAACCTTTTTAAGATATTCTAAATGCTTTTATATGCTTTCAAGGGGGGGGGGGGGAATACAAGTAAAACACACGAGTATTATCGTGTGTTACATAAAGAATTATTTTATATGCTTCTATATATCCAAATCACATGTGATTTATAAACTTTATAGGAAACTTTCATATATAAAATATGTTACAATAGAACTCTACCTTTTGAAATATAAATTGTTGTAATGCATGTATAAACTAAACATTTTCTTAGATTTTATGTATACTTGTCTATCTTAGGCTCTACAAAAATCTATACTTTCATAACAAATGATTCCTTTTCTAGGTATTTCTAAACAAACGAGACACACTTTTAGAAAACTATAATAGGTATAGTTTTACAAGGATATTGCTAACTTTTACATACTAGAAACTTGATTTTAAAGAAGTCACTTTCATATACAAGAACAAACGAACATTTTAACACGTAAATCTGTTTTTATACCACGGTTTTGTGAGACATAAACTTCACGTACGTTCGAGTACACATTTCAAGTCCTGTATTATATACCAGAATCCCTTGGAGGGGGAGCATGGTGTTTGTGTATAGATCTATACGGGCTTGACAACCCGCGCCCTGATTGTTAGCTACAGTCCACCGTTTGGGGTGACAAACGTCATAACATTCCAACGCCTGAAGAACGTTGTGTATAGGCATTCCGAGTCAATAGTATGGTTATAAAACTCACATGGGGTATTAAAAATGCATTGATTTACAAGGTTTTCAAACACATTGGTTATTTCACACTTACATACATTTTAGAAACAAACATTTGTCTTGAGAGAAGGCTACTTTTATACTAGTAGAAAATATAGGATTTTCTAAACACAAACAAACAATGACAAAACATTTCATTTCATACAAACATTGTCATTTAAATATTTATGAAACTCACCAGCTTAAATGCTGATCTACTCTTTCAAAATTACTTGTATGTCCCAGGAAATCAGTAATTTCAGGTATCATTATGCTTTTGATGAAGGGATGCTGCGGCGCCAGTTTAATCTCATATTTTGACATCATATTGTAACTGGTTTTGAACATGTAACTTTTTGACAAATGTAAACTTTCAATTATATATATGATGGTTGTATTGCTTTCTTTACTATGTATTCTATTGTTACGCTACAACATGAAGTCATCCGCCCCCGAACGTTTCCGCCGTTCAGGTTTGGGGGTGTAACACAATACCACAAAGTAATACAAGTAATAGAATAAATACAGTTTGGTACTAAGCTATCTTCATCAACAGCTCCGGGGATGTACTTGTCTAATGCTGACCTGAGAATACAAGTTATTTGAAAAGCGAGTATTAGCATTTTTACAAATGCTGGTGAGTTCATAAGTATTTAGTGGCATTTTATCCAAATAACTTAATAAAAGTGGTAGTTTTAGAGTATCCACTACATTAGTGTCTTTTCCATAAAATCCTATATTTTCTTTAATAAAAGCAGTCTTCTACCAAGACTGGATGGAGTTATGTGGTAAAAAGTAGTTTTCCCTTAATCGCTATCATTATCAAAATACAGAATTTGATTATTAAAGAAAGCAAGAGGAATCAGGGAAAATAACATATGCCTCAGCATTGAGGATTGCTGACTAAGGCAAAAGGAATCATAGACTCCAGGAGAGTATCGAACAAACGACACGCCTGGCTCAGTCTAACAAAGAGAGACATAGACCCCAGATGGTACCAAATGAAAGGTACGGCTATCAAGGTCTAAAAACAGAGGATACAGACCCAAGAAATTATCAAATGAAAGATACAACTAGTAAGGTCTAAAAACAGAGGATACAGACCCCAGACAGTATCAAATGAAAGATACAACTAGTAAGGTCTAAAACAGAGAATACAGACCGCAGATAGTATCAAATGAAAGACACAACTAGCAAGGTCTAAAAACAGTGTGACTCTGAGGGTGGGTTTCCAACATACAGTGTAAATTGTTGGTCAAATACCGTTACCTTAAGGCCATGAATTATAAGGTAACCTGGGATACTCGTAACCATACTAACCGACACTAGAGTACCAGACGCCCTGCAAGCGTCTATAAAATGTGACATTTGTCACCCCTTGGCTTGGTAGGCTGTGGCCTATAGCTAGCAGTCAGGGTGCGGGGGTGTCAATCCCGTATAGATCTATACACACAATGTCCGCTCTTCCTACAGGAGACTCTGGTTACCAACTAGACGATGGAGAAGGCCGTGTCCCGAAGATGCATCCCAAATAGTGGGTAGTGGGTTTCCATTATAAGTGCTGAACTAGAGGTAGAGACTCATAACTGAACTGACTAGAGTGAACCTATATGGCTATGCTTGTATACATAATATATAACTAATGAATCAAACGACCTTCGGATGGACATCCGATCCCACCAGACCACATCTCTACGAAGAAAAGGAAATAGGGCGGACAAGCGTTCCTAAGTCCTTCAATCATTATTTATATGCATCTATACAAGCACAGACATACATCTAACTACATTTTAGTGTGTAACAAGTGGAAACATATCGTGAAGTATAACCAAATCGTGTGGAATAACCAAATCGTGAAGTATAAGTGTACAGTGTGGAATAACCGAATTGTGGAGTATAAGTGTTACTAAATATAAGTGTATCACGAAGTAGAAGCGACAACAAGTGAAGTAGGAGCGTATCGAGTGTGAGTGAAGTAGAAGCGATATCAAGTATAAGTGAAGTAGAAGCGACAACAAGTGAAGTAGGAGCGTATCGAGTATAAGTGAAGTAGAAGCGATATCAAGTATAAGTGAAGTAGAAGCGTATCACCAAGTAAGAGTGTAAACAAGTATAAGTGTTTAACTAAGTAGAAGTATCCACTAAATAAAAGTATAACAAGGCAGTGGTATATAACGAGTGGAGTATCAAAACATGGAAGAAAACTTTATACTTAAGAAAATCACGACTGGGTATTCCTTTGTAAAATAAGTTTGAAAACCTTTAGAATTTCTTTGGAAACCTTTCATAAATCAGTTTTAAATGAAACTTTGATAAAACAATATAAGTAAAAGATTTGAACAAGTGAAAACATTTTAGAAAACCATTTATAGTATCCTACTCGGTACAACAGTTTACAGTGTGGTAAATCCTTGTGCATGCGGGTTATCAATCACATGTGGTTGATATGATAACTGGCATGTTTAACTTGTATTACCCCCCTATAAAACATGTAAAAACATTTAAAACGTTCATTCAGGGGTATGAACTCACCTGATGTAGGTGGATCCGACGAAGGTGCCGGTTGGGTGCTCGGTGTCAAGTAGAGACTCGAACACACTTAGTAACCTATTTAACATATGATAACATATGTTCACATACAATTAGTACGTTTAATACTAATTAAACAAGTATACGCACCCTAAGGAGCGGAAAACACTTTGGTTAAGTGTTTGGGGTGTCCCGGGTAACATTTAAGGGAGTGAATGACTTAGGAATGGAGTTTACTCTCCAAGAGTAAACTCTCCATATGGTGTTTACGGCCCTAGGACAACTCCTCATGAGTTTATGGCTGTAAAATCATGGTGAGGGTGTTCTAGGATGTTTAAAAGCTTTATCTCGATCATGGAATTTTGCTTGGTCCAAATCTAAAAGTTATGAATGGATTTAAGGCTTTTAAAGGGACCAAATGGGAGTTTACGGCCCATGAACCACCCCTATGGGAGTTCACGGCCGTGAACTCCTATACCCTTTGTTTTATTTGAAGTTTAAGCCCTTGATTAATCCTAGCATTTTCTAGTGAAGGTATAAGGCCAATTAGGGGGTTTAAACCCTCATTTTGTGAGGTTTGGGGGTGTTTACGGCCTAAGCATGTGCTTGGGCCATAAAGTCCTTTCTACCCCTCATTTCTTTGTGTTTAATTGCTCCAAACCAGATATAGCAAGTCCCTAATTTATGTCTTAAGCCTAAGGGTGGTTTGGGAGTGTTTTAGACTTGATTTAACAAGTTTTGAGGGTGTTTACGGCCTAAGCATGTGCTTGGGCCGTAAACCCTCTTTTATTCCCCAAAATTGATTGTTTTAAGGTGTAAACACTCCTAGGCTAAATCCCCAATTATTTTCCAAGCTCAAGGATGAGTTTAAAGGCAAGTTTGGCATCATTTTAGGGGTTTACGGCCCTAGAGTGTTCTTGGCCCGTAAACTCCTTACTCCTTGCCTTCTTAGTCGATTTTTGAGCTATAATGACATGCAATGGGTTGTAAAACAAGCTAGAGTAAGGGTACTTACAATTTGGAGGCGTTTGGTTGTGGGTTTGAGACGAAATCGGGCTTTATGAGAGAGAGTATAGAGAGAGTGTGTAAAAGGGGTGGAATGAAGTCCATTCCCCCTTATATATGGGTTGGAGTTGAAGCTTAGTGGGATTCTACCCGATACTGCCGTTAAACAGGGCTTTTTGGTCGCACCCGATTAAACGGTCAAATTTTGACTTGGTTGCAACCACACATTTCTAAGGGTTATTTGTGGGTGTTTCTAATTTGCTTCAACTCTTACCAAGTCATTATAAAAGTCTTAAATTAATTAACCTCTTCCATAAGATTAACAAACAGTTAAATATGCGAGGCTTATTAACGAAAAAGGTTAAAAAAATGACGGAATAGATTTCGGGTTGTCACATCATCCCCCCGTTAGAGGGAATTTCGTCCCAAAATTCAGGTTTAGGCAAAGAAGTAGGCATGAATAACCGAGTAGAGGTAGGAGGGTATTTCCTATTCGGTTTGTCCTCGCATTCCCAAGTGAACTCTGGTCTGTGTTTGTCATTCCAACAAACCTTCACCTACGGGATGCCGATTTCTGTCTCGTGTGGTTAGCGAGTTCCGACTAGTGTATCTACGAGGTTAGGGTTCTCAATGGTCTCTATCAAGATGAGTGGGATACGAAGAGTGGCGTCGGGTAAACACATATCAAGTCTAAGAAGTGGATCGATCGGGTGTGAAACTTATGGAATATCCGGAAGTAGTAGTGGTCTGACGAGGGTTGGACCAAATCTCCGTGAGGATTCTCAGATGGTCCTAAGCTCTCGGAAGGGTAGAGCTTTTCAGTACTTAGAACATAGTGTACTTCTATGGCAAGATCACCACTGGCGTGATCGCCATTCCGAAGTTCCTAACGTTCTCTCCCATACTGGTAGTGTAGTCCTTCAGGTTGGTTCTTAGGAAGCTCAAGTTGTCCTTGGTTTCGCGTGTTCCTGTCAATTGGCTTTTAGAGGTTTTCTAGGTCATCGAATGGGTTGTGTGTCTACGGTATCTTTTTGTTATAGAGTGTCTATCTCAAACTCGTGCAAATGAACATACACTTCTGATGCTTGAGATATTTCTAACGGAAACCCTTAGGGTCGAGGAGACAGGGTTTCACTAGACGAGTGTTAGACTACCTCGGGAGGTGGTTCTACTATTTCTATGTGAGATAGTATTCGTGGAACACATAATAATCCAATAAATCTCTAAGACTTTGATCTATTCTAGTGCGGAAAACGCATACTCCTGCATAACCCCTCGACTAACACCAAGGCTGGTGTTAAGTCTATAATCTCTTTGGGATCTGGGTCATGAGGCTTAACGCAACTACTTTCGCACTTTGATCAATTATTCTTGGTTGCGGAGGTTATCCTGTGGTTCTCCGTATTCTAGTGTTTACTTCGGAGAATGAAGTCTATCGTCTATAGGGCGACGACGATTTCCTTCATGCGAGAGGGTGGAGGGTTATAGGCACTACTTGTCTGTAACAGGGTAGGCGAAGTGCCTACGTAGTGCAAACATCTACTACAACTACTCTTCCGAAGGTTCTGAGTTTTCTCGGTCTATGTCAAATCTAGTGAGTATAGGGTTCCATTACTCGTAACTTTAATCTCTTTACTAATTGAGGGTGTTAGCTACTATGTGGGCTTAACCGGTATGACAACAAATTTTGGATTTGTGGTTATTTTTAGTAGCTCATCCTGCAGTGGTTCTCTTCACTCCAGCTCCTATCCTATGGAATAGGATGAAGGGTTTTACTATGAGGTTCGTGGGAGAGCTCATACTCGGCTTAACCACTAATACTTGGTGTATGCAAGCCGTATATAATTGAGGTCGGTAGGATGTTTAGTTGTGCGACTCCACCCCAGACCCACAACCCAACGAGGAACAGGGAGTAGGGAGGAAGCACACATCTTAAATCTTCTTGATCTCAACTATATACCACCTTTATGCATATACCTTGTTATAGTGGTAAGTCCCATGAGTTCTATCCTCTAGGTTCACAAACCTGATGTGCGAGGTGCGAAGGGTCTTTCTGGGGAATCTACGAAGTATGCTTCGGATGGTCATTGTCTTCTGGAGTATCTTGTAGTGCCTTTCGATTCGGTGTCCATCTAACTAAGAGGGGTTGGTCAACAGCGCGTGGTACCCTTCTCTCGGGTACTTCGGAAGGTTTGAAATAAAAGTGATGACTGACGGATCGAATTAGTCTTTATTATTTTTATTTTGTTTAGGTTCGGAAGAACCTTTATTTGCCGAAAGGGCTATGGAGAAAGTTCTTTTTACACAACACTAGGGATGAACACATGGTTGCACCACGTCAAACCATGATCAATAGAGTCGTCGAAATTTGCATACTTCGACATGACATAAAATGAAGATCGATAGAGTCATGCGCCGAACAGGCACACAAGTTCTAGGTGTCTCGGGTTTCGTCCTGTGTATCACTGTCGCGGATACATGGACCGATAGAGTCGACGCGGAACTATAGAGAGTCCTAAGTGTTTCCGAGTGGAGTCCCTTTTCATGGATGGATTCTCACGAGGCATTTCTATAATCGCCTAACATATACTAGTCATGTATAATTAAGGTGGGGAGGACTGTTGACTGAGCGACTCCGCCCTAAATCCACAACCAAACGAGGAACAGGAAATGAGGCGGCATTCGCTCACTCTAGGTCTATCCATCTTAACTATACATGGTCGTAACGTATATGTTTAGCCATTATAGTTTTACCTGATGAATTTTAAATTTTATAACAGTGCTACGACTTTCTCCTTAATGGGGAAGTATTTACATTTGAATTAGCCTTTTAATGTTTTGCGTTAGTTATCTGAGATTGAGAGACGTACCAAAAATCTACCAGGTTCCTTGATGCTCCTCCTTAAGCTGTAGAGTTAGGCTTCTCCTATGTCCTTGTCTTTTCCTTCGGTTAGGCAGTCCCTTTTGACGTGTCCAATCTCACCACATAGACGGCAGACTGGATTGGTCGTCACGTTGGTGATTGATGCAATACGCTCCACCGGAGTTCTGCATACGCGAGCAGTATGCCCCTTCATGTTGCACCTAGCACATAAGAGTTCCCGGCATATACCATGATGATGGTAGCTACACTTGCCGCAGTGGGGAAGGTTTCCTAGGTATGGTCTTTTTGAAGTCAGGAGGGAAGGATGGACAGGGGTATTGACTGCCTCAGCTCGTTGCCCTCCGGAAGGTCCTTGAGCCGAGGTACCTCCCTCCTCGATTCTGAGTTTTCTCTTTAGTGGAATCGGTTGAGGTTCTTGGGTGGCTGGGTATGCAAGGGTTGGTTGTTGCTGTCCATTTCTAGGATCGGAATTTCCGATAGGGCTCTTACTAACATTGGCGTTGTTAGCATTCAGGTGAGCCATGACAGCTGCTACGGCTGCCGAGACTGCAGCTTGGAACGTAGCTTTATCGAATAAGAGAGTAGGTTTCTTGCTTGTGGAGTGGTTGCGTGTCTTTGGAGGTATGGTTTTTCCTACACAGAAAGGAATACAAGATAATGAGAGACTATGGCTAACCCGGGACATATCAATCCTTACTATGTTAGGCCTAAATTTTTCTCGTGCCTCGGTTATTGGCTGTCTGAGTGTCGACCTACATCCCTATGATGTAGTCCCGGTATGCAAGGTAGGAGTATGAGTATCGGAAAGACCATAAGATGCGAGTCGTTCCTACTAAGTTACCTTTATACTGGGAAAGGTTTCACTCTCCGGCCTGGAAAGATTTGAGAACAGTTCGGAACGAAGACCGCGGAAAGAAAGGCTCATGAAGACTTATGGCCAAACAACCTCAACAGAGGTGTGCGGATCTGCTCAAAACGTGCTACCGGCAACGGGAAAAAGGCAATTTACCTAACACATAGCGTGAGTAGTGTAACCACTAACTCACTAAATTGTATTATTTTATGGGTGTATTAGCGTAACGAACACGAGGAAAAGACAATTCTCGGGTTCCATGTACTGGCTCCCTTTGTTTGCCTCGTATCTTTGGCTGGTATCGGCGTTGGTTTCCTCCGGGTAGTTACCTAGGTTTCTCTTCTCGTATGGACATATTGAATCTCTACTCCGCCTTATTTCCGAATCCGTCTCTGGATGTCATCACTTCATGATGGATGACTGGAAATCTCGGAAGTTTAGGCGAATTTCTCACCTATGTCCCGAAAAAGATATAGGCACTTGGTGAATTCAATAGTCTCAAACCAGGTCATTTATTTCCGAATAGGAAATATTCTCAATCAACCTCTTCTGGGTCTGCATCAACTCTTCTGTCAAGCACTGAAGTGGATAGGGTTGTCTACAGGGTTCGTGCGAGAACGGAAATCTCTAAAGAATCCTAAGAGATTATTAACATTTCACTGAGTGATCCATATTGAGTCCTGCTACGACTTATCTTCTGAATATGATTCTAGGATTAGTGTGAATCTTTTAGTGTTCCAAAATACTCCTTTAGTATTTTGACTTTATGTTTGGCTCTAACATTCCTAGTTGGTAAGTTTCAGACCTGTTGCAACACCACTATCACTCCCAAGCACACGTTCATCGCATCTCGAATAAATGTAGTTGATCAGGTTACATTTATTCCAGCTTACGATTACATAACAGCCCAGGTTTGACGGTAATGCTCAACATCCGAAGACTTTTATTCTTGTTGTTCTTGTGATACTTGTGTTAGAGTGTTTAGGTTTTGGATGTTCTAATACTTTGGTAAAATATGGTTAGATTTTAAAGTATAATTCTTGGTCAGAGTGTTTTATTCCCATGTATTTATAGGCCGTATATCTTTTATGAATATATATACTTAGCTCATTATAAACCTGGCTCTGATACAAATCTGTCACACCCCAAAACCGGAACGGCGGATACGTTCTGGGGTGGATGACGTCATGTCAAGTATCACAGCACATGCATTATAGTAATCAAAGTACAACAACCATTGCATTTATAGTAATAATTTTACATGGTTTACATTACAATACCACAAAGTAATACAAGTAATAGAATAAATACAGTTTGGTACTAAGCTATCTTCATCAACAGCTCCGGGGATGTACCTGTCTAATGCTGACCTGAGAATACAAGTTATTTGAAAAGCGAGTATTAGCATTTTTACAAATGCTGGTGAGTTCATAAGTATTTAGTGGCATTTTATCCAAATAACTTAATAAAAGCAGTCTTCTACCAAGACTGGACGGAGTTATGTGGTAAAAAGTAGTTTTCCCTTAATCGCTATCATTATCAAAATACAAAATTTGATTATTAAAGAAAGCAAGAGGAATCAGAGAAAATAACGTATACCTCAGCAGTGAGGACTGCTGACTAAGGCAAAAGAAATCATACACTCTAGGAGAGTATCTAACAAACGACACACCTGGCTCAGTCCAACAAAGAGAGACATAGACCCCAGACGGTACCAAATGAAAGGTACGGCTAGCAAGGTCTAAAAACATAGGATACATACCCCAGACAGTATCAAATGAAAGATACAGCTAGTAAGGTCTAAAAACAGAGGATACAGACCCCAGACAGTATCAAATGAAAGATACAACTAGTATGGTCTAAAACAGAGAATACAGACCGCAGACAGTATCAAAAGAAAGACACAGCTAGCAAGGTCTAAATTGCTGGTGAAATACCGTTACCTTAAGGCCATGAATTATAAGGTAACCTGGGATCCTCGTAACCATACTAACCGACAGTAGAGTATCTGACGCCCTGCAAGCGTCCATAAAATGTGACATTTGTCACCCCTTGGCTTGGAAGGCCGTGGACTGTAGCTAGCAGTCAGGGTGCGGGGGTGTCAATTCAGTATAGATCTATACACACAATGTCCGCTCTCCCTACAGGAGACTTTGGTTACCAGCTAGACGACGGAGAAGGTCGTGTCCCGAAGATGCATCCCAAATAGTGGGTAGTGGGTTTCCATTATAAGTGTTGAACTAGAGGTAGAGACTCATAACTGAACTGACTAGAGTAAACCTATATGGCTATGCTTGTATACATAATATATAACTAATGAATCAAACGAACTTTGGATGGACATCCGATCCCACCAGACCCCATCTCAACGAAGAAAAGGAAATAGGGCGGACAAGCCTTCCTAAGTCCTTCAATCATTATTTATATGCATCTATACAAGCACAGACATACATCTAACTACGTTTGAGTATGTAACAAGTGGAAACATATCGTGAAGTATAACCAAATCGTGTGGAATAACCGAATCGTGAAGTATAAGTGTACAGTGTGGAATAACCGAATTGTGGAGTATAAGTATTACCAAATATAAGTGTATCACGAAGTAGAAGCGACAACAAGTGAAGTAGGAGCGTATCGAGTGTGAGTGAAGTAGAAGCGATATCAAGTATAAGTGAAGTAGAAGCGACAACAAGTGAAGTAGGAGCATATCGAGTATAAGTGAAGTAGAAGCGATATCAAGTATAAGTGAAGTAGAAGCATATCACTAAGTAAGAGTGTAAACAAGTATAAGCGTTTAACTAAGTAGAAGTATCCACTAAATAAAAGTATAACAAGGCAGTGGTATATAATGAGTGCAGTATCAAAACATGGAAGAAAACTTTATACTTAAGAAAATCACGACTGGGTATTCCTTTGTAAAATAAGTTTGAAAACCATTAGAATTTCTTTGGAAACCTTTCATAAATCAGTTTTAAATGAAACTTTGATAAAACAATATATGTAAAATATTTGAACAAGTGAAAACATTTTAGAAAACCATTTATAGTATCCTACTCGGTAAAATAGTTTACAGTGTGGTAAATCCCTGTGCATGCGCGTTATCAATCACATGTGATTGATATGATAACTGGCATGTTTAACTTGTATTACCCCCTATAAAACATGTAAAAACATTTAAAACGTTCATTCAGGGGTATGAACTCACCTGATGTAAGTGGATCCGACGAAGGTGCCGGTTGGGTGCTCGGTGTCAAGTAAAGACTCGAACACACTTAGTAACCTATTTAACATATGATAACATATGTTCACATACAATTAGTACGTTTAATACTAATTAAACAAGTATACGCACCCTAAGGAGCGGAAAACACTTTGGTTAAGTGTTTGGGGTGTCCCGGGTAACATTTAAGGGAGTGAATGACTTAGGAATGGAGTTTACTCTCCAAGAGTAAACTCTCCATATGGTTTTTACGGCCCTAGGACAACTCCTCATGAGTTTATGGCTGTAAAATCATGGTGAGGGTGTTCTAGGATGTTTAAAAGCTTTATCTAGATCATGGAATTTTGCTTGGTCCAAATCTAAAAGGTATGAATGGATTTAAGGCTTTTAAAGGGACCAAATGGGAGTTTACGGCCCATGAACCACCCCTATGGGAGTTCACAGCCGTGAACTCCTATACCCTTTGTTTTATTTGAAGTTTAAGCCCTTGATTAATCCTAGCATTTTCTAGTGAAGGTATAAGGCCAATTGGGGGGTTTAAACCCTCATTTTGTGAGGTTTGGGGGTGTTTACAGCCTAAGCATGTGCTTGAGCCGTAAACTCCTTTCTACCACTCATTTCTTTGTGTTTAATTGCTCCAAAACCAAAATAGCAAGTCCCTAGTTTATGTCTTAAGCCTAAGGGTGGTTTGGGAGTGTTTTAGACTTGATTTAACAAGTTTTGAGGGTGTTTACGGCCTAAGCATGTGCTTGGGCCGTAAACCCTCTTTTATGCCCCAAAATTGATTGTTTTAAGGTGTAAACACTCTTAGGCTAAATCCCCAATTAGTTTCCAAGCTCAAGGATGAGTTTAAAGGCAAGTTTGGCATCATTTTAGGGGTTTATGACCCTAGAGTGTTCTTGGGCCGTAAACTCCTTACTCCTTGCTTTCTTAGTCTATTTTTGAGCTATAATGACATGCAATGGGTTGTAAAACAAGCTAGGGTAAGGGGACTTACAATTTGGAGGCGCTTGGTTGCGGATTTGAGACGAAATCGGGCTTTATGAGAGAGAGTATAGAGAGAGAGAGTGTGTGTGTGTTAAAGGGGTGGAATGAAGTCCATTCCCCCTTATATATAGGTTGGAGTTGAAGCTCAGTGGGATTCTACCCGATACTGCCGTTAAACGGGGCTTTTTGGTCGCACCCGATTAAACGGTCAAATTTTGACTTGGTTGCAACCACACATTTTTAAGGGTATTTTGTGGGTGTTTCTAATTTGTTTCAACTCTTACCAAGTCATTATAAAATTCTTAAATTAATTAACCTCTTCAAAAAGGTTAACGGACAGTTAAATAAGCAAGGCTTATTAACGGAAAAGGTTAAAAAAATGACGGAATAGATTTCGGGTTGTCTCAGTGCGAGGACCAGCCAAATGGGAAGTACCCTCATACCACTACTCGATCGTTCATACCTACTTCCTTGCCTAAGCCTGAATTTCGGGAAGAAATTCCCTCTAACAAGGGGATGATGTGACAACCCAAAAATTTCCGTTAGTTTTAACGTCGAAATTAACGTCGAAATTAATTACGTTAAAATTTGTCAAATTTATCCCGAAAAGATTTTTGACCGGATTTAAACCCGTTGAAATCTTTTAAATAATACTCGTCTAGAGAACCAATGTTAAGGCGGTATAATTTTAAAAATTTGCCGTGATTAATAATAGTTGTGAAAAACCCCGTTCGTGGTTGGTGTCAGGTGAACCCCAACCAGCCCATAAACTCCACCCTATATAAGGGTTGAGTGGGTTTCACTCCCAGCCTTTTTCCCCACCTTAGACTCTCTCTCTCTCTCTACTTTCTCTCTCTACAAAACGGGTTTTGGTAAAAAAATCGCCCCTCCGAGCCTCAAATCGGTAAGTAAACCTTCCTAGCTTGTTATCTAACTTATCTAGCTTGCAAATTCGTGACTTAAACACCCGAAACCCTCAAGAACACGAGTTTAAGGTCCAAGAACACCTTCATGGACCGTAAACATTCATAATGGGGTTTTAATGCTCAAAAACCCTTCCAAACCACTTCTAGTGCTTAGCAATGGCTTAGAGGCTTACCCGAAAGGACTTAGAACACCAAAATCGGACCAAATGGGGGGTAAACATGAGTTTACGGTCTAAGGATGTTGTTAGACTGTAAACCCATATGCATGGACCATAAATACTTGTTTAAGTGTTAAACTACCCCTCAAACACCTCCAAGGGCTTCCATGAACTTCCTAAAGTGCATAGAACCTTATTTTCCTTCATTATATGCACCAAAGCATACAAAATCATGTCACACTTGAGTTTATGGTCCAAGAAGATTCTTAGACCGTAAACACCTATTCTTAGACCATAAACACCCCCAAAGGGTGTTAAAGTGCCCTAAACACTTTGTATGGCTTGGAATTGGACCTAGAACTTCGTATGCTTAACCTACAACCACCAAAATATAGGATTCATGGACAAAATGAGTTTACTCCCGTAAACTCATGTGTTTAAGGTAGTAAACTCCCCAAGAACATCTCCTTAGATCGTAAACACCTTTCCAAGGTGTTTAAGTGCCCCAAACACCTTCCTATGCTCCTAAAAGTGACTAGAACCTTACATGCATGAGTTAAAACCACCAAACAACAAAAGAAATGGACCAACATGAGTTTACAACTGTAAACTCATGTGTTTACGGTCGTAAACTCCTCAAGGAGTATTCATAGGCCGTAAACTCCTTTAATGGTCCATTTTGAAGCCTTAAACCCTTCATAAGCCCTAGAATTGAACCTAGCCTAGTTCCACGAGTGTTATAAGACCTTAATGCATCAAAGAAGACACCATCCATGAGTTTACGGAAATAAACTCATGGGGAAAAGGTGTTAGGTCCATAAACTCTATAAAGAGTTTACTCTTGAGGAGTAAACTCCCTAACTAGGCCATACACACCTTTAGATGTTACCCGGGGCACTCCTAGCACTTGACCAAAGTGTTTTCCACATCTTAGGATGCGTATACGTGTTTAATTAGTATTATATTTCCTAATTGTGTGTAAACATATGTCATCATATGTTTATAGGTCACTAAGCGTGTTCAAGTCTTTACTTGACACCGAGCACCCAACCGGCACTTTCGTTCGATCCGCTTACAACAGGTGAGTTCATACCCCAGAATTAACCTTTTAAATGTTTTCACATGCTTTTATGGGGGGGGGGGGAATACAAGTTAAACATGCCAGTTATCATATCAATCACACGTGATTGATAACCCGCATGTACAAGGATTTATTACACTGTCAACTGTTTTACAAAGTATGATACTATAAACGGTTTTCCAAAACGTCTTTACTTGTACAAAGCTTTTCTCAAATTGTTTCTCATGCTGTATGTTTTCCTTCAGATTCTGTTACAACAGTATTTTAAACAAAGGATTTCTTTACCCATAATGTTTTATCAAAGTTTCATTTAAAACTTGTTTTTGAAAGGTTTTCAAAGGATTTCTAAAGGTTTTCAAACTTATTTTATAAAAGAATACCAAGTCGTGATTTTCTTAAGTATAAAGGTTTTCCAAAGTTTTCACCGAAGTTTTCTTCTATGTTTTTATACTCCTACTTTGTTAGATACTACTGCTTCGTTACACTTTTGCTTAGTTAATGCTCCTACTTAGTTAAATGCTACTACTTTGTTAACGCTTTTACTTCGTGATACGCTTTTGCATTTAATATATAGATTCCATTTGCAACTTTAACTTTCATTTTATAATTGAATGTGAATGATAAACTATAAATATTGCATGATTTACTGATGTTTCTATTTCATTTAGCCTTGATTTTATTCGAATTTGATATTGATGTAGTTTTTTTTCTTCCGGTTTTAGATGCTTCTCCAGTTACTCTTTTTTTTCTAATAGGCTAAGGGTTACGCATCCCATGAAGTTTTAGCTTTGCTTTTGCCACCAATATATATATATATATATATATATATATATATATATATATATGTGTGTGTGTGTGTGTGTTGATTGATCATTTACTTTTTACTTGTTTTATTCCTTGTTATTAGAGTGCTTAAGTCGTTGGTTCACCATCAAGTAAACAAGAATATCCATATATAGCTTACTGGATTATGGGGTTGTTTCATTTTTACTTAATGGGATGCAGGTTAAGAGCTAAATCAATAAAGCTACGTATGGTTGTTTCTTTTAGCCATGTGTTCTTGTACATCTCTAGCAATGTGTCTTGCGAATCTCTATGACATGTATCTTTATAATTTTATGTCTCATTTAATGCAAAGATCTTCAATAGACTATGTTTGAATAAAATATTGCATGAATGTAAATTTTTAACTCCATTTCACTATGCTATTTTACTATCTAATTTCAATAGTATTTTTTTTTATAAAATGGAGACCAGTAAGATGAGCACAACACATTTCAAAAAATAGATTGTCCATGCATGTTTGATAACTTTTTCCATAATTGTCTGCTCAACTATAATATAATATCATAATGTTATTTATTTACAAGAATCACAACAATGAAATTAAATTTATACAAAAATGATTGTTTATGTTAGTGCTACTTATATCCAAAGGTTTAGTGTGTCATAATCTCCTTATGCAAAAATAAGTTGCAGAGATTTACTAAAGACGGTTTCTTACTGGTTTGCAACAAAGCAATGCCTAATTTTTTTAATACTT
>NC_136416.1:116525743-116543243 GCF_051521515.1 Lactuca serriola
TTTAATAACAAGAGTTCAAAATATTCCATTACAAAATATATGGTCATTATTAAAATTCCATTTTCTTCCATTCTACGTTAAACCCCCCCCCCCCCCCCACACACACACACACACACACATATATATATATATATATATATATATATATATGAAACATTGGATGACATATTAACGGTTTAACTATTAGAGATGTTGATATTTGACTCCAATATAACATTATCTGATTAAAACTATTTATATTAAAATATTTACATTAAAATGAATATGGTATACAAGTATTTAGTTTTATACTAGACTCTAACAAATGGATAATACACTAGGAAGTAAAAATTAATAACAAAACACAATTGAACGAAACTATCAGTCCTCACATTTACTATAGCACTTGAGTTTAAATCTTGATACAAACAAAGTAACTAATTTAATTAAAATAATATTTTGATACTTATTCAAACATCCCCCACATAATTAAAGTTAAAATATCTTTTGAAATCTATTTCAATGTAAAACAAGTTTAAAGTTTGATAGTTTAACTGTTGTGTAAATAGTTCCGTCCCAAAGTTGTAAAAGATTATCAAAGCTAAATGATCTATTAGGTTGTAAGATTTAAGTAAAAAAAGATTTCAGTGTCTTCCATATACAAAGTATCTCGTCATCTAAAAATTCTATGTTCTTCCTTTCTATGTAATTAATCAAAATCTAATTTGAGGTATAATGTACAACGTAGACGCACACAATGAAATATTACCCATAATTTATGGTTATTGAATAAAATCGTACGTCATTTTTAAAATTTTGTAAGCAGGATAAGATTCTATCTTAATTTCATTTGTGTATGTTTTTGTATTCTCCATGTAAAAAATACAATATTTTTCTAGTCATAAATGAAATACATTTACTCACTTATAACATGAAATGGATGGAAGTTTAACTTTCAATATTTAATTGAAAACAAGACCAAAAACAAGATAAAAAGTAGAAAACGATTAACAAAAGTTATATATCATGTTACATGAGAAGTTAAGAAGCATAGATTGTTGAACTTTATATCTTCATCATAACAAACTTCTAGAACATGTTAAGTGTTCATAGCATTTCACCAAATTGTTTTATATTTCTATAAATATTTGATGAATTGCCATGATCATTAGCATGTTATAGCAACTTATCCCAACTTATTGAACTTGCTCTCAACTTTACTTCATTACATCGTATATTCACTTTCATAGGAAGCAAATATTATTTTCAACATTATTGTTGGATGCAAGAGTAATGTGAATGAAAATGTTTGATGGTTTACATATTCGAACAATTGTTTTTACAACGAAAAACAAATTATAATAGATTTATTTATTTATTTAATTTTTTTAATTCATATTTCAATTTATTTGACTTCTTTCTAACTATTTCTTATATTCCATAGAATTAATGGAAAAATAGTTATCACTACATTCCTTATAAACATATATTTAAATTTATGAGAAATTTTCTTCCGTTTTACAATCATAAGGTATTAAATCACAGTGTCAAAGGAATATAATCAAAATCTTTCACATTACAGTATAGTGAGTTGCTCATGAAACTGTTGTAAACACATCTCATGCGAATTCAGTTGCTTAATCAAAATCATTTCATAGAGAAATGATGATTATAATTTCTGACTTATAACACAAATGGAGTGTTTTTACTATTAGTTATCTAAAAATGCAACTATTGGAAAGATATAATTATCTTTTGGCTTTCTAGAGGAGGTATTGATGGCTTCTTAATAAGAATTTCACCATAACAGTTCATTTAGGGCTTTGAGATATGTTTGGACAGACTCGTTGATGGTTCTGAACACATCTTTAGTTGATTAAGTGAATGACAAGATGTTTTTCTTCTTCATACGATCATCACAAACATAAATCAATATAAAGAATCCCTACTGAATTCATTGTATAACACAATTCCTTTATAGTCGAATTCTAAAAAAAACTTCATATTTTCAATAGCTGCAGTCATCATCATCACCATCATTTATATTAATTAGTTTTCTGTCCTCTTGTACCTTCTCTTCATATCCATGTCAAAACCATAAAGGTATCCAAGGAAGTTTCAGCAAATTACATATAATCTAAACCATCATATTGACAGGAACTTGGCTTAATATAACATGCTTGTAAGAACTTAAATTGATGATTACTTTGATAAGGAAAATAGATGCTTTAGTAGATGCAAGTATTCTCATGTCAGGTCCAAAGAGAATGATAACATTTAGAATTCAAACTGTGACATACACATTCATTCATTTTATATCATGGTTTGAAATATGTTTGTAGTTTTTATACAAATAAACAAATATGCATCTCTGGCATTACGAAAACTGGATGAAACAAACTTAATTGCCTACAATTATACTCGTTCTAGCTTTTAAATGATTAAAAATTCCTAAAGATCCATCATCATAAATAACTTAATTCTTGTAGATGTTAATTTTTGTAAGAATGTTGGACAAACCTAGTCAATGTGGGAACATGAGAAACTACCAAGATTAACTTTGATGAAAATGACGTTATACATTATAATAGTAGTCAAATCCGTTATTTCCAAATTATCTTATATCTATATCCATACATTCATGAAATTATAAAGACAAACATTTTTTTAAATTAATAAATTAATAGCACAGATTGCATATGAGAGTTATAATTTCCGGGGAAAATAAAAACCTAATTCTCCATACAAAATAAAAATCTTTCTAACCCTCGCAGTAAGTAAAATTAAAAGTAGACGAGCATTCCTTGTAAATTAGGGCTTGAGTGGTATTGCGAAAATGCAATGTCTAGAAGCAAAGCAGAGGTTTCCTTGCTTATTTCTTGCGATCGTGGTTATTAAGTTCCAAGCAAGATGTGGTTACTTTGAACTTGCTCGATTTGAAAAAGATCCTGAAGCCATAGTCGTAAGATGCAAGTTCAAAATACAAACATGGCAAAGATTAAGGGTTGTGCGCATCTCAATAATATACATCTAAACTAGTGTTACCTTTTTGGTTTTGAAGAACAAAATTGAGGTTGAAATCTTTGTTATACTTAGAAGGTTCTTGGAATAGTCCGTTCTCTTTCTGATTGTCTATTTCTTGCAGCAAATCAGCGGCTAACCCCTTTATTTTTCATTTTTAGTTTCAAAGTTTTAAGTTTCGTTAAGGAGAATGATACCTAAAAAGAATAAGGGATACATTAGGGTTTGATGATAATAACCAATGAATAAACCAATAAGAGAGCATAAATTTGGGAAAAACATGAATTGTTGATCGAAGGTTGGCAAGATATATATATCAGTGAAGTGCCGACAATTGTTGATATGGAGATTGTTTCAAGGGTACTCGAGGTGGCTGATGGAGATGGCGAAGGTGGTGGTAGGCAGCGACATTGGTGGCGACAGTAGGCATCCAAGTGATTTCACATTTTGAACGCAAAATTAATTTCGGTATCAATTTTAGGATCCAAGACTTTTGGATTCTCTAATTTGAACTCCTTAACTTTAGGGACGATATTGATGAAGGATTCGACTATATTTATGATTCCTTATTTTCAAGAATGAAATTGCACAAAAGGAATAGGCGGGAAAAGAAAAAAAAGGTTTAATATAATGATGTCATGTGGCAAAAAATATAATGTAGAAGGATGCATGTGGCCTAAATAGGATTCTTTTATTAGAATAGGTAGATATATATAAAATAGTAAATGACAATATCTAACATTTAGCTATCAGAGATTATGTTGATATTTGACACCCATATAATACCATCCATTTTTTACTATCTATACATTAAAGTTAATGTGGTATAAAAATATTTAATTTGAGACTAAACTCTAATAAATAAATAATACTCCAGAAAGTTATACTCGTGAGGACACCTTAAGGATCCTATTTTCGGATCCTCAAAGAATCGCATATGGCAAGGGTTGAAGACAATCAATCGTTTCTTTAGACATGACGTTTCAAAGAGAAAGGTACATCTTGTCTCAACCGCTTTCTTTCAGGTGCCCTTTTCCGAATCCTGGAGCAGACAAGTTGCTTCCATCCTCACGAACGACACAACTTACCACTGTGCCGATTCAATCCTTCTTATCACTGTTCCTCACCTTCTATATAAATCCTTTTTCTCTGTGTAAACCATGTTTTTCTCAAGCATCCTATTTCAATTTCACGTTGTTTATTGGCCGCCAGATCAACCGCCTTTTGAATGGCGCCATGGCATCAACATCGATTCATAATGGCTTTTTATGTGTATGCGTTTGATGTTCTAGATTGTGTGTGACCAACGCTTCCCTTCACATTGCTACTGTCTATGTTTCCTATGATCTGATTCCCCTCCATACGTGTGACAACCTGAAACTTACATCCTATGTAATTGGTCCACGTATTGTCTTTAAATCTTGAATTTATCACCCTTTCTTAATCTTGTGGTTCCGAATGCGTGTTTTGGACACAATATAGTCTAGTTATGGGTCTTAGGAGGTGTTGGAAAATGTTTTGCATCATGAAAATTGGATTAAACACACTAAAAGAGGTGTGTGCAGCCACGCTTTTGTGTGTACAGCTACACACCCATGTGTGCAGCCGCACACCCAACCGCACACCCTCCAGCCTCACACCCAAACGTATATATAGATGGATACCTTCTTCATTCATTCATTAGGATGCTCCTTACTCTCTCTCTACTTTCTCTCTCTACAATCTTCAACCAAGAACACCTTGAAGGCCTCATGTTTGTGATCTAGTTCATCTTCAAGCTTATTGGTGGTAAACACTTGAATCCCAAGCTTTAAAACTCATCATGTTCATCATATTCATTGTCTCTTGAAGGTGTACGGCCGCACACCTTCATGAGGGGGGGGGGGGGCAGCACACATTCAAATGTTCTTGTATGAAGAGCAAACACTTCACATGGACTCACAAGAGGAGTGTACAGCCGCACACACACACTAAACAGCCGCACACACTTGTGTGCAGCCTCACACACACTTCTGGCCGCACACCTCAACCGCACACTCAATTTCAAGGCCATACACTCACTCAAATGTCCACTTTTGGCCCTAAACTTGCATGAATCATTAAGTATGGATCATGAGACACTAGTACTCAGTAATCTCGAGCCCTAAGAATGTTTATCCATCATGTTTAAGCATGAAAACATCCTAGTTCTAACCCAATTGTGTGTCATCACATGATTTATAGGAACCATTGGCATTCAGGGCATCCATTGACACTCGAACCCTGCGATAAACTGTGAGTTCATACCCCTTTAATGAACCTTTCAAATACTTTTATATGTTTTAACGGGGGATACAAGTCAAATACACGTGTTTATAGAAATTAATCACATGTGATTCACTATCCGTAACCCAAATCACATGTGATTTATCACTATGCCTTATAAAAAGAACTTTATGTTTTAAAAACTATTTTGGATAAATAAACTATTTCTAAAATGTTCCCTTTTGACAAGATTTTCATTAAATATAATTTCCTATAAAATGTAACCACACTAATATATTTATATAAGTAAGACTTGAAGGACTTAGGACCGATTGCTCGCCTTATTTCCTGTTCTTGTTTGATTGTGGGCTTAGGGTAGTTGTTATCCGTCCGACTATCGTTGAATTCTTAATTATATATCATGTATAATGTTGTTGGATACGGGCCTTTTCATCTCAATCAATGTCTACGCTACTTAATTGCCAAGAATTATACACACTAAGTTAACTATAATGGGTATAGTTAAGGCCACTGCTACTCGTTACTGCTGCTATCTTACACACTATAATACACACTAATACGAGACGACTCACTAGTAAGAGAAACTCACTATGAACTATACAAAAGACTACTTCACTATAATACAAGAGAAAGCACTAATCAGGGGATAACTCACTAACTCACTACGAGATACGCTATTCGCTACATACTATGCCCAGAGTTTTCCGACAGGAAGATGACGCTACATGTATAGATCTATACGGGGCAGACACTATTACATCCCGTCTGTTAATCTCAGTCCGAGCCTTGCAGGCCCAGGGATGTCGCTACTTCTATACACTATGCATGACCGGGAAGGTCATGGGGTACTCTATTACTCATACTATCAGTAACATACAAGGAATACACTACATTCACACTAAAATGCTAATACTAAAGAATAAGTTAAAATCCCGAAGTAAATAAGTATCTAATACTAATGAGAGTTTGCACCACTATTACTGATATCAGGCGTAACTTTCTTATCTCACTACTTATTGGGGGTTCACTAATATACTTTTATTACAAACGATCTATTTAAAATAATGAGACTTACATGCAAGTTACAGGTTTTTCAGTTATAATGTATTTCTGGAAAATATAAGATTTTTCTAGAGTTTCCCATTACTTACGAATGTAAACTACAGCCCTCACACTATCTATACTAATGCATTTTATACTAAAACTCACACTAAACTCTTATGAACTCACCAGCTTTATGCTGATACTCGTTTTCAAAATAATTTGTATCCTCAGGTCAAAGATAAACAGGTACAGGTGCTACATTTTGGAGAAGGTGGAGCATACAAGATCCATCTTTTATTTTTGCATACTTTTGGTGTTTGTTTAACTTTATAGAACACACCTGTAATTACACTCACTATGTAAATGAAATGGTTGCATGTTTCTTGTTTTTACTATTATACAATTGTGATGATACTGTAAATGACGTCATCCACCCCGAAACGTATTCCGCCGTTATTGGTTTTGGGGTGTGACAAATTAGTATCAGAGCATTGTTTATAGTGAATCAAGTATATCAACCTATAAAAGATATACGAACTATAAACACTTCGGGACTAAAACACTCTGACCAAGAATATATACTGTTAAGTATCTAAAAGATTTAACTAAGTATATATATACGCATAAAACACAGGAGCCAGTATCATCCTAGAACAGAACAAAAGTATTAAGATTGTTGGATAGCATAATTGGTCTTAGAGACATATAGTCACATTTGGGGGAAAGTAGGTTGATCAACTACATTTTCATAAGAGTGACTAGCATGTGCCTAAGCTTGGTTGTGATGTTGCAACAAGTCTAAAACTTACCAACGCTACCATAATACCGTTAGCATAAGAATATTATATGAGTATTCTGTATCTCTAAAACATACATATGTGATAACTAAAAGCGTCATTACTGGTAGGACAATAGTTGCTAAGTGAATACATCACGGTTACATGTGACTAGGGCACTCTAGACTCAGAATCTATAGCCTTTGCTTTTATTCCTGTTCTTGTTTGATTGGGGATCTAGAGTCAGGGTTGCTTATTCGAAGGACTATCTTGTTTCGGTTGCATGTAATTGGTATGCACTACGCAAGTATTGGGTCGACTAGTAATGATTCATCTTATAAGTAATTTAGGTTAGTACGTCTATTAATCTTCTTTTCCCCTTTCTCGCATAGATAGCATGACTGGCTTCCATCTACCCGGCGATCCGTACTATCCAAACCAGGGCAATGGAGGATGGCTCAATGAGGAGTCAGACGATGATCACCCGATCCCTTTGGATGATCATCATGCTGAAGGTTTCTCGGATAGCTCGAGCTCCAAACCAAAAGTTAACAACCAACCTCCCGAAGCTCCGAACCCCAACCCCCGTCCGACATTTCAAGGTCCCACTCCTATGTGGGCCATATCCTTGCACCAATGGAGTGAGGAGCAGGGTCAACCCTTACCTTACAATGGAGATCGAAGCTTCTATAACATAAGCAAAGGAGGATCAGCGGATCGGGTTCTGCCCATCATGATCCGAAGGATTGCCAGAAATGTCGAGCAGGGTCAAGCTGCTATTGGTCGAGTTGTAGAAGTGGATGCCAACTCGAATCTCAACACGGTTCGCATCCGCCAACTCGAAGAAGCCATGGACAGGACAAGGAGGACCAACGAGGCTCTGCAACATCAGTTGGCTGCATCCCGAGCCGAAATTAGGGAACTCCGAGCACGTCAAAGGATTCATGATAGACACCTTCAGGAAATTATGCATCAAATAGAGGATCTGAGGGTTTGCCCAACAAGTAACTGTCGCCAGTAGAAGACATACAATTACCTCACTCTTTTGTCTATAGGACTAGCCTTTTTCTCTCAATATTCCGTAGATCGCTTGTCTGTAAATAATCCTTGCTCTAGAAAGCACTCTAACAAGATCTCTAAACTGCCAACATTTTCCCTATGGTTTGATGTAGGACATTTTTGTTAGGTCAGTTTTTCCTGAATTTGTATTACATCATCAATATCAGTATATTGGCAGGTAACTATCCTATTACTATGACTCTCACTCTGAATTTTGGATTATGTTGAATTAATCCATGAAACACCCTATTCCTATTTCGCAATAGACTCTTACTATTGTTATCATTCCTGTGATCTTCCAGTAAAAGATGCCTCAACGAAAGCGTCCAAGCAGAGGAAGACCAGCAACTCAAACCTCTCCTCCACCACCTCCTCCTCCGCAGTTCGACCCAGTGTTGTTCCAAACAGCTGTGACCGCGGCTGTGACAGCAGCCATGGCTCAAATGAACTCCGGGGACGCGAGCGGTGGTAACTCTAGATTTGGTGAAGTCCATCAAAGAGTGTAGGGATGCACTTATAAGGACTTCATGAACTGCAAACCTACCTTCTTCGATGGTACCGGAGGAATTCTAGCGTTATCCCAATGGTTCGAAAGAACCGAAGCTGTCTTCGAAATGTGCTCTTGTCCCGAAGAGAGCAAAATCAAGTTTGCTACTACCACCCTCACTAACAGGGCTTTAACATGGTGGAACGGCCATGTCAATGCACTCTCCTTGGTCACAGCCAATGTCATGGGCTGGGACACTCTAAAGGACCTCATGAGAAAGGAGTACTGCCCGAGGGGCGAAATTCAGAAACTTGAGGAGGAACTATGGAACCTCAAAATGGTAGGGACCGACATAATAGCTTACACGGCCAGGTTCTGCGACTTGGCGGCTATGTGTCCCAACATGATCCCTTCTGAAAGCAAGAAGATTGAACGATACATATGGGGTCTAATGCCTCCATATCAGGGAAATGTTCTAGCCTCACGCCCTACCACCTTTGACACTGCCAAGGAATTGGCCCAGAGTCTGATCAACCATGAAGTCTCTTCCACTCCAGCAACAGCAACCACAACTACCACTGCACCACCCGATTCATCTGACAGAAAGAGGAAGCGATGGAATAAAAAGAAAGGCAAGAAAACTCAAACCTCCTCCAAGGACCAACAAATCATGGCGGTCCAAGCTGCCATTACTCCAGCCACTCCTGCACTGCCAAAAGCTAATAGTGGGAATCTGCCCAAGTGTCCCAAGTGCCCTTTCTACCACAACGGCCCCTGCCGTGAATTGCAGTGTTCCAACTGCGGTCGGAAGGGCCATACTGTGCGATTCTGCAAGGTCCCTCCCAAACCTATCTCGCAAGTTTCTGGTTTGGGAGTAACCCCGACGTGTTATGGCTGCAGTGAAGCTGGTCACTTCAAGAAGAACTGTCCGAAGACAGAAAATGTTGGGGGAACTGGTAGGCTACTCGCTATTGGTCACAACGAGGCGGTAGCGGATCCCACAGTAGTTACGGGTACGTTTCTTCTCAACAACTCTTATGCCTGTGTCTTATTCGATAGTGGTGCAGAAAGAAGCTTCATAGATCAAAACTTTAAACACTTACTCAAACAATCCCCTCAACCACTAAAAGAAACATTCGTTGTAGAAATGGCTAACGGGAAGACCGAAAGCTCTAGCGAAATCTACATAGGTTGTACCCTCACATTATATGATCACTCATTTCCAATCGATCTCATACCAGTCTCTATCAAGAGTTTCGATGTCATTGTCGGTATGGACTGGTTGAGTCTCCATCGTGCCGATATCCTATGCTCTGACAAAGCCATTCGCCTGAATCTTCCGAACCACGAAACTCTATTGATCTGTGGAGATAAACCCGGTGCGAGCCTATGTATCATCTCCAGTATTCAGGCATAAAAATACTTGCGTAAGGAATACGGCACCTTTCTTGCTCATGTTGTCGACATTAGCCAGAAAACGAAAGATCCGAAGGACATTCCTGTTGTATGCGATTTCCCCGATGTCTTTCCGGAGGATCTTTTGGGTCTACCTCCCAAACGTCAGGTTGAGTTCAGAATTGACCTAGTCCCAGGAGCTACCCCCATAGCAAAGTCTCCCTATCGGTTAGCGCCTGCCGAGATGCAAGAACTATCCGGTCAACTTAACGAGCTGCTCAGCAAGGGCTTTATAATACCGAGTTTCTCACCTTGAGGAGCTCCGGTCTTGTTCGTGAAGAAGAAGGACAGATCGTTCCGTATGTGCATCGATTATAGGGAACTCAATAAACTCACGGTAAAAAATCGCTACCCACTCCCTCGTATCGACGACCTATTCGATCAACTACAAGGAGCGAGTTACTTCTCCAAGATTGATCTTCGGTCTAGGTATCACCAGTTACGGGTGCTTGAGGAAGATGTTCCAAAGACAGCTTTTCAAACCCGTTACGGGCACTTCGAGTTCGTAGTGATGCCCTTTGGACTGACAAACGCTCCCGCAGTATTCATGGACTTAATGAATAGGGTATGTCGTCCGTATCTAGATAAATTCGTCATCATCTTTATTGATGATATACTCGTCTACTCTCGGAGCGAGGAAGAACATAAGGATCACCTGCGACGAGTCCTGGAAACACTGCGATCAGAGAAGTTATATGCGAAGTTCTCTAAGTGCGAGTTTTGGATTCGAAGAGTTGAATTCTTAGGACACGTAGTTAGTAAAGAAGGAATCCACGTCGATCCCTCCAAAATTAAAGCTATTGAGAACTGGTCCGCACCGAAGACGTCCACGGAGATTCGTCAATTTCTAGGCCTCGCTGGCTACTACCGCAGATTCATCCAAAACTTCTCTCGGATTGCGAAACCTCTCACTATGTTGACACAGAAAGGAGTATCCTTCAACTGGGAAGAGAAACAGGAGAAGGCATTCCAGACCATGAAGCGAGCCTTATGCACCGCACCAGTATTATCCCTTCCCGAAGGAACCGAAGACTTCGTGGTATACTACGATGCATCGAATCAGGGACTCGGCTGTGTCTTGATGCAACGAGGTAAAGTCATCGCTTATGCCTCAAGACACCTAAAGACACATGAGGTGAACTACACTACTCACGACCTCGAGCTAGGAGCGGTCGTCTTTGCACTAAAAATCTGGAGACACTACTTGTATGGGACGAAGAGTGTAGTGTATACTGACCATAAAAGCCTCCAACACATACTGAACTAGAAAGAGCTCAATATGAGACAACGCCGATGGGTTGAGCTACTCAACGATTACGACTGCGAAATTCGATATCACCCGGGGAAAGCCAACGTGGTAGCAGACGCCTTGAGTAGGAAAGAGTATTCAGGTCGAAAAACCAAGTCATTAACAATGACTATCCATTCGCATCTATCCGCACAGATTAAGGAGGCTCAGCTTGAAGCATTAAAGCCTGAGAATGTGACGGGAGAATCCCTGCGCGGAATGGATAAAAGTTTGGAAATCAAAGGTGACGGAGCTTACTACCTTATGGACCGAATTTGGACTCCGCGCCATGGAGATTTCAGAGAGGTAGTCATGGAGGAAGCTCACAACACTCGATACTCCATCCACCCAGGTTCGGATAAGATGTATCTGGATCTCAAGAAGCTATACTGGTGGCCTAACATGAAAAAAGAGATCGCTACCTTCGTGAGTAAGTGCCTTACGTGCGCGAAGGTCAAGGTCGAATATCAGAAGCCATCGGGACTCCACCAACAACCCGAAATACCTGAATGGAAGTGGGAGAGGATTACAATGGACTTTATAACCAAACTGCCCAAGACAACGGGTGGGTTGGATACTATTTGGGTCATCGTCGACAGATTGACGAAGTCTGCACACTTCCTCCCTATCAAAGAAACGGACAAGATGGAGAAGCTCACGAGAACATATCTTAGGGAGATAGTACGGCTTCATGGCGTCCCTATATCTATTATCTCGGACAGAGATAGTAGATTTACCTCGAGATATTGGCAATCACTACAAAAGGATCTAGGGACGAGGCTAGACATGAGCACAACTTACCATCCACAGACCGACGGACAAAGTGAGAGAACGATCCAAACTTTAGAAGATATGCTGCGAGCTTGTGTGATCGACTTCGGTAAATCATGGGATATACACTTACCTCTTGTAGAATTTTCCTACAACAATAGTTATCATACGAGCATCAAGGCAGCCCCATTCGAAGCTCTCTACGGCGGAAAGTGCAGATCCCCTCTGTGCTGGGCTGAGGTGGGTGACACTCAGTTGGCTAAAGGATGAGTTCCTGATAGCGCTCTTACTGGTCTGGAGATCATTCAAGAAACGACCGAGAAGATTGTACAGATTCGTGAACGATTAAAAGCCGCTAGGGATCGACAGAAAAGCTACGCGGACAAAAGAAGAAAACCCTTGGAGTTTCAGGTAGGAGACCGAGTCCTTTTGAAGGTCTCGCCCTGGAAGGGCACGATACGCTTTGGAAAGCGTGGAAAGCTGAACCCAAGGTACCTAGGGCTTTTCGAAATTCTTGCTAGAATCGGCCCTGTAGCTTACAAACTCAACTTACCCCACGAGCTAAGTAACATACATCCTACCTTCCACGTCTCGAACTTAAAGAAATGCCTATCCGACGAAACTCTCGTGATTCCCCTCGACGAGATTGAGGTCAATGAAAACCTCAACTTTGTGGAAGATCCTGCGGAAATTATGGATCGAGAAGTAAAACGAAAGAAACAAAGCCGCATCCCAATTGTGAAGGTTCGGTGGAACGTGAGGATCAAATGAAACTCAAATATCCCCATCTTTTTGCCTAATAGTTCTGTAACTACCCTCATTCGGAATTCTAAATTTCGGGACGAAATTCCCTCTAACGGGGGGATAATGTGACAACCCGAAACTTTCATCCTATGTAATTGGTCCGCGTATTGTCTTTAAATCTTGAATTCATCACCCTTTGTTAATCTTGTGGTTCCGAATGCGTGTTTTCGACACAATATAGTCTAGTTATGGGTCTTAGGAGGTGTTGGAAAATGTTTTGCATCATGAAAATTGGATTAAACACACCAAAAGAGGTCTGTGCGGCCACACTTTTGTGTGTACGGCCACACACCCATGTGTGCGGCCGCACACCCAACCACATACCCTCCAGCCTCACACCCAAATGTATATATAGATGGATACCTTCTTCATTCATTCATTTGGATGCTCCTTACTCTCTCTCTACTTTCTCTCTCTACAATCTTCAACCAAGAACACCTTGAAGGCCTCATGTTTGTGATCTAGTTCATCTTCAAGCTTATTGGTGGTAAACACTTGAATCCCAAGCTTTAAAACTCATCATGTTCATCATATTCATAGTCTCTTGAAGGTGTACGGCCGCACACCTTCATGAGGGGGGGGGGGGGGGGGGCAGCACACATTCAAATCTTCTTGTATGAAGAGCAAACACTTCACATGGACTCACAAGAGGAGTGTACAGCCGCACACACACACTAAATAGCCGCACACACTTGTGTGCAGCCTCACACACACTTCTGGCCGCACACCTCAACCGCACACTCAATTTCAAGGCCATACACTCACTCAAATGTCCACTTTTGGCCCTAAACTTGCATGAATCATTAAGTATGGATCATGAGACACTAGTACTCAGTAATCTCGGGCCCTAAGAATGTTTATCGATCATGTTTAAGCATGAAAACATCATAGTTCTAACCCAATTGTGTGTCATCACATGATTTATAGGAACCATTGGCATTCAGGGCATCCATTGACACTCGAACCCTGCGATAAACTGTGAGTTCATACCCCTTTAATGAACCTTTCAAATGCTTTTATATGTTTAAGGGGGGTATACAAGTCAAATACACGTGTTTATAGAAATTAATCACATGTGATTCACTATCCGTAACCCAAATCACATGTGATTTATCACTATGCCTTATAAAAAGAACTTTATGTTTTAAAAACTATTTTGGATAAATAAACTATTTCTAAAATGTTCCCTTTTGACAAGATTTTCATTAAATATAATTTCCTATAAAATGTAACCACACTAATATATTTATATAAGTAAGACTTGAAGGACTTAGGACCGATTGCTCGCCTTATTTCCTGTTCTTGTTTTATTGTGGGCTTAGGGTAGTTGTTATCCGTCCAACTATCATTGAATTCTTAATTATATATCATGTATAATGTTGTTGGATACGGGCCTTTTCATCTCAATCAATGTCTACGCTACTTAATTGCCAAGAATTATACACACTAAGTTAACTATAATGGGTATAGTTAAGGCCACTGCTACTCGTTACTGCTGCTATCTTACACACCATAATACACACTAATACGAGACGACTCACTAGTAAGAGAAACTCACTATGAACTATACAAAAGACTACTTCACTATAATACAAGAGAAAGCACTAATCAGGGGATAACTCACTAACTCACTACGAGATACGCTATTCGCTAC
Source organism: Lactuca serriola (assembly GCF_051521515.1). Classification (NCBI taxonomy): domain Eukaryota; kingdom Viridiplantae; phylum Streptophyta; class Magnoliopsida; order Asterales; family Asteraceae; genus Lactuca; species Lactuca serriola. Next base: position 116,540,347 of record NC_136416.1, read on the forward strand.
ATACTATGCCTAGATTTTTCCGACAGGAAGACGACGCTACATGTATAGATCTATACGGGGCAGACACTATTACATCCCGACTGTTAATCTCAGTCCGAGCCTTGCAGGCCCAGGGATGTTGCTACTTCTATACACTATGCATGACCGGGAAGGCCATGGGGTACTCTATTACTCACACTATCAGTAACATACAAGGAATACACTACATTCACACTAAAATGCTAATACTAAAGAATTAGTTAAAATCCCGAAGTAAATAAGTATCTAATACTAATGAGAGTTTGCACCGCTATTACTGATATCAGGCGTAACTTTCTTATCTCACTACTTATTGGGGGTTCACTAATATACTTTTATTACAAACGATCTATTTAAAATAATGAGACTTACATGCAAGTTACAGGTTTTTCAGTTATAATGTATTTCTGGAAAATATAATATTTTTCTAGAGTTTCCCATTACTTACGAATGTAAACTACAACCCTCACACTATCTATACTAATGCATTTTATACTAAAACTCACACTAAACTCTTATGAACTCACCAACTTTATGCTGATACTCGTTTTCAAAATAACTTGTATCCTCAGGTCAAAGATAAACAGGTACAGGTGCTACATTTTGGAGAAGGTGGAGCATACAAGATCCATCTTTTATTTTTGCATACTTTTGGTGTTTGTTTAACTTTATAGAACACACCTGTAATTACACTCACTATGTAAATGAAATGGTTGCATGTTTCTTGTTTTTACTATTATACAATTGTGATAATACTGTACATGACGTCCTCCACCCTGAAACGTATTTCGCCGTTATTGGTTTGGGGGTGTGACAATACGACCTCTCCCCTTTTCATCTCATAACAAGGCAAAACCAATTTTACTTTGTTGGCTTCAGTTTCCTACAATTTATTCCTTCTTGCTTCTCTTCTACATCCTATCACGGCATGTTTTCCTTTGATGTTTACAATCGGTGATGAACAACATCCAGGGTATTGATCATCCTATCACGGCATGTTTTCCTTTGTTACATAATCGGTGATGAACAACATCCAGTTAAGGTCCACCAGGGTATTGATCATACGCTCCTCGTTTTCCTTTCAATTTAGGGCTTTGTTCCAAATCATTCCCGGATATGTTTCTGTGATGTTGTTTATTAACCAATACACCACTGATTCTCTTCTCTCATTCTCTATTTTTCCGTTTTTCGTTTGGTTGTTTCTCTATGTAACCCTTTCTCCGCCAACTCTCTAACCCAGTAACCCTAACTTCGGCCACCACTTATTGCGACACCAGGTTGAATTACAACTTTGTTTTTTCTAATTGTCTCTTTATTCTTCGATCGTGTTCCAGAAATTATTCTTAGTGACTTCATTTTAAATTAATTGATTATCCAATTATATGGACTTGGAGAAAATCAGAAATGATGCAATTACTAATTTTTATTGGTGACGCAATTTCCTAAATGAAAGAAAATTGAAGCATTAAATTACAACCATTTTAATTCAATTTCATTCACATCTTGAGTGGGCATTTTTTGCAAACAAATCTTTCATTATTTGCATTTAATATATAGATTCCATTTGCAACTTTAACTTTCATTTTATAATTGAATGTGAATGAAAAACTATGAAGATTGCATGATTTACTGATGTTTCTATTTCATTTAGCCTTGATTTTATTCGAATTTGATATTTATGTAGTTTTTTTTTCCGGTTTTAGATGCTTCTCCGGTTACTGTTTTTTTCTCATAGGCTAAGGGTTACGCATCCCATGAAGTTTTAGCTTTGTTTATGCCACCAATATATATATATATATATATATATATGTATATATATATATATATATATATGTGTGTGTGTGTGTGTGTGTGTTGATTGAACATTTACTTTTTACTTGTTTTATTCCTTGTTATTAGAGTGCTTAAGTCGTTCTTTCTCCATCAAGTAAAAAAGAATACCCATATATAGCTTACTGGATTATGGGGTTGTTTCATTTTTACTTAATGGGATGCAGGTTAAGAACTAAATCAATAAAGCTATGTATGGTTGTTTCTTTTAGCAATGTGTTCTTGTACATCTCTAGCAATGTGTCTTGCGAATCTCTATGACATGTATCTTTATTGTTTTATGGCTCATTTAATGCAAAGATCTTCAATAGACTATGTTTGAATAAAATATCGCATGAATGTAAATTTTTAACTCCATTTCACTATGCTATTTTACTATCTAATTTCAGTAGTATTTTTTTATAAAATGGAGACCAGTATGATGATCACAACACATTTCAAAAAATAGATTGTCGTTGCATGTTTGATAACTTTTTCCATAATTGTCTGCTCAACTATAATATAATATCATAATATTATTTATTTACAAGAATCACAACAATGAAATTAAATTTATACAAAAATGATTGTTTATGTTAGTGCTACTTATATCCAAAGGTTTAGTGTGTCATAATCTCCTTATGCAAAAATAAGTTGCAGAGATTTACTAAAGACGGTTTCATACTGGTTTGCAACAAAGCAACGCCTAATTTTTTAATACTTTAAATAGTAATATGTCATTGTATCATAAATTTTATATCTTTATATTGTCTTATATCGCTAATTTTGCAGGCTATTTTCACACGTGAATCGGATATCGTTGGATGAACATGTGGCAAGTGGATGTGGGTTCTAAAATCGAAGACTCTTAACAGCTTTTTCAAGCTCATAAATGTCCCAGGTAGTTGTCTATATGTTTAACTATACACTCTACTTGGGTAAAATACAAAAAAGTATTATGTACTTTCATCATGTTATCGATTAAGCACTAAACTATTATTAGTATAATAATAAAGATTTCTATTGCATTTGGCGTAAGTACTGGAACGTGGCAAATCATCGAACATCAA
>NC_136416.1:116548243-116575743 GCF_051521515.1 Lactuca serriola
ATTCACAAAACTATAATTTAGACGAACTGTAAATAGAAAGTATTTCGAAAACCTTGGGACTACATCCCGAACCAGTTATAAGATAATTCGATAAAACCATGGGATCACTATCCCGAAAGTAGATATAAGATAGTTTGATAAACCATGGGATCACTAACCCGAAACTAGATATAAGATAGCTTAATAAAATCATAGGATTATCATCCCGTATAAGATTTAGTTTCAAAACCATGGGATTGCCATCCCGAACGAAATATAGACTCAAGATCATGGGATTATAATCCCGAACGAGATATAGACATAAAACCATGGGATTACCATCCCGAACAAGATATAGATTACAAGACCATGGGATTACCATCCCGAACGAGATATAGATTCTAAACAGATCCTAGCTGTGAATAGGTTTATATTAATACGTATTGTGAGTCGGGTAACCATACTGATACGACAACGAGACCTCCTTGACGTTAGTCAGACGTCGAATGATATCCAGAATTTGTCACCCCAGGCGTGCCCGCCCAACTGTAGCTAGCAGTTAAGGTGTGGGATTGTCAGTCCCGAATAGATCTATTCACAAACTCTTCGCTCTCCCTCCAGGAGACTCTGGTTACACTTCCGGAGAGGATTTACTTGATCATCCATAAAGGGTAGTGACTATCTCACAAACTAGTATTAAACTATTCACAGGATTCTCATACGATAACAAACATACAAAGGCTTTAAGACATGATACAGTGAAAAATAGTTACATACAATGAGACTATCTGGTAAAACATTCAAACGATATAGAGATAAACTGAATCAGACATAGTTTATCTAATAACTTAATATAGATATCAATACTTGATATAAAGAGTAACATAGAATCCCAAATTATTCTCATAATAATTTTATTTGTTTGGTTATCTTCTTAACTAAAATCCCTTTAGTTGTAATTGATAAATCATTCCTTATGCTCAACATAATACATAAGGAGTAAAAGAATTTATAAGATTGCCAGATATTATTTGAAACACATAATTGTTATGATTTGAAAACAGTTTTGGTTTGCTTGTATTCCCCCCGTGAAAACAGTTAAAAACAGTGAAAAAGGCGTAGGGGTATGAACTCACAGGATGAGAAATGTGACGATTTGGATGCTAAGAATTGATCTGAGGCTTGTAAATACACGAGGTTCCTAATTATAATGTAAAGATACACATTTGTATCTAATTAGGACTTAGATTGATTGTTGGATAGGGACAATTGCTTCTAGTCGCGAAAACACTCCGATACGAGTGTTTGGAGGGACCCGGGTGGCGTTTAGGGATGGAAAATGACACTAGGGACTTGGGACTTGAGTTTAATCCCCATGAGTAAACTTTTAAATGAGTTTACAACCACAAAACACACACATACATGAGTTTACGACCGTAAACTCATGTGGGTGTGGTTTTGGGTGTTTAAATGGCTTAAATGGCTTACATGGACATGGGAAATGATTCTAGGCTTTGATCTAAATGCATGGAATGGATTAAAATCACTAAAATGATTAATTTATGGGAGTTTACGGCCTAGCATAGGCTCCTGGCCGTAAACTCCTTAATCCTTATGAAAATGATGCTAAATGTTGTTAAAACCAATCACATGTGATTCTAAAAATTCCCACAAGCCTAGAAATGAGTTTATATGGGACATATGAGGGATTTATGGAGTTTACGGCCCATGAAACCCCCTTCATGGCCGTAAACTCTAATATATGGAGCTACAATGTGTTTCAAGGTCTAAAACTTGCATAGAATGGCTTCTAAAATTCATCTAAAGGCTGTAGGGGTGTTTAGTTTGCATTCTAACACCAAAATTTTTGGAGTTTACGGCCCAAGAACAGGTCTTGGCCGTAAACTCTTAGAAATCCCACAAAAGTTGTGTTTAAGGCCTTTAAAGTATTTTTGGTTGGTCCCTTAATTTATTCCAAGGCTTTTGGTGGTGTTGGATGGCTTTCTAACACTTTAGAATTGGATTTATGTCAATTTTTGGGGAGTTTACGGCCCAAGCACTATCCTTGGCCGTAAACTCTTCTAAGTCCCCCAAAATTTATGTTTCAAGTGTCCAAATGCTAATACCAAGGCCCTATAATTCATATCTAAGCCATAGAGGTGATTTGGAAGGGTTTAAAGACATGAAAAACACCATTTTCATGAGTTTACGGCCCAAGCTTATGCCTTGGCTGTAAACTCCTTAAAAGTCCACAAAATTATAGTTTTAGGTGTTCTAAGTCCATATCTTAAAGTCCGTTAGCCATATCTAAAGTCCATTTGAGTCTAGGAAGGAGTTTAAGGGCTAAAAACCCTTCAAAATGGTGTTTACGGCCTAGGCTGCCTCCTGGGCCGTAAACTCACATATATTGCCCAATTTCATGATTAAGTGTCTAATTTGGAAGCTAAACATGCTATAGATTAAGGCTAGGAAGATACCTTAAGGATTTGAAGCCTTAAATTTGAGTTTTGGACACTTAATCTTTGGATTTAGGAGAGAGGTTAGAGAGAGAGTAGAGAGAGAAGGAAAAAGTTTCAAATGAGTGCTAAAACATGTTTATATAGTTCCTAAAACTTGGACACGGTGGAATTCTACCCGATACTGGCCTTAAACGATGCTTTGGGTCGCACCCGATTGAGTTTCCGTCACCTGACGAGGATATTTCTAAAACTTATGTAATAAATGTTTTGGGCTAAATTCATGAGTTCCTAAATGATTTGGACCCTCATTGAATGAAAATAAATATAAAATTTTAGTTAACTAAGCCCAAAAACGATAAGGGGACATTTCGATTTCCGACGAGTTATACGGGTAGAATGGGTTTTCGGCGATGAACAACTTTGGGTTGTTACATTATCCCCCCGTTAGAGGGAATTTCGTCCCGAAATTCAAAGAATAAGATATAGGTTATGGATTGGAATGAGATACGGATGGATTTGTTGCCTCGGATCTTCACTTTCTCAAGTGGAATCAAGTCTCCACTGGGCGATCTAACGAATTTTCATTATCAGAACATGCCTTGGTTTCGCTTCTTGACTCTCTCTCAATTCACGATATCAATATGTTTTCTCGTGGAAGTTCCAACCCTGAATGACTTCGGTTTCCTCAAAGGAATCACTAGGGTTTCGTTGGGCAGACGCTTCTAAGGATTCGAGACGTAATGGTCTAGATAGATATTACCAAGCTCTAAGGGCATCCGAAACCTGAAGGTTGCTGAATCGATCTCTACGAAGATCTCGAAAGGTTTGATGTGAGACTAAACTGGATGCTCGAAAGAAACTTCCGGGAGTCCTTCGGGATAGACATTTAGAGGGAATAGTTGCTAACTTCCCGTTTCTCAATAATCACATAAACGAGGGATGCGTGGTAATTCACGTTGGGAAAACTTTTGAGTTCTAAGGCATAGAATGATATGAAAGTTTGATGCCGAAGATCACGAGAATCGGGTCGAGAAAAAGATCTAACGAGCGGCCCTTTCGAAAGTAAAGATAACAACGCGAACGAAAACTCGGTCATTTCTGGTTAAACATGGCATCAAAGTATTTTCATGGAAAGTTTCCCCCTTTATAAATCGAATGGAATAGAATAGTTCTCCGGACCGAGGATTCAATCTATAGATACGAAGTTAGTGTTCTCTATCTCACTAGTTAGTCGTCTCGACGGTATACATTTCGATTACATACGAAGGATTGAGTTTAGAATATGTTCGAATAGATAGATAACATGTTTCCTTTTTGCACCCAAAATCGAAAAGAGTTGCAAGTATAAGAATGATCAAATAGAGATATACCTGCGGCAGCAGAGGGATTTGTGGTTGTAGCCATCTTGGGACAATTCCTTTTGAAGTGCCCGGCTTCACCACAATTGTAGCAGGCCGGACTGATTCCCACTCCAGATGATTGGTTCGTTGGTTTGGCTGGTTTTCTGCAGGTTCGCGCAAGATGGCCCTTATTGCCACAGTTGTCGCAGATCCTTTCGCGACATGGTCCAGGAATGCGGTGGTGGTAGTTGCACTTACCACACCAAGGAAGGGTACCAGTGTATCCACTGGCGGGAGTTTGGGCTGTGGACCCTACAGCTGAAACAGCAACAGGGGCAGTAGCAGCATGGACTGCTACCGTTTGTTGTTTCTTAGAAGACCCTTGCATACTCTGGGCCTTACGCTTGTTCCAGGATTTCCTTTTACTTCCGCCTCCACTAGTGACTGGCTCGGGGGTACTAGCTTCTTCATCAGAGTTGTCTTCGTGATCTATCAGGATTTTCGCAAGACATTTGGCACTGTCATAAGTGTCTGGCTTCGCAGCCAAGACATTCCCCTTTGTTGGCTGGGTCAACCCCCAGATGAATGTCTCTATCTTTTTACTTTCCGGGGTAACCATTCCCGGACAAAGTAACGCCAGATCATCGAATCTTGAGGTATAAGCAGCTATGTCGGAACCCTTCATCTTAAGGTTCCAAAGTTCGTGTTCTAGCTTCTGGAGTTCGCCCCGAGGGCAATACTCTGCGAGAAGAAGCTCCTTCATAGCTTCCCAACCCATAGCATTGGCTACAGGTAAAGTTAAGGATTTGACTCGGCTATTCCACCAAGTCAGGGCTTTGTCTAGGAAAGTACAGGCGGCAAACTTGACTCTATCAGACTCCGAACAGCCACATATTTCAAAGATTGATTCGATTCTCTCGAACCATCGGGTTAAGGCAATGACACCCCTTGTGCCATCGAAGAATGTCGGTTTTGCGTTCATGAAATCCTTATAGGAACCCCCTTTTTGGTGTCCCTGGCTATCTTCTAGGTTTTGGTGTTGGGGATCACCTCCTGAATTTCTAGAGTTCATTTGCGACATGGCTGCTACCATTGCAGCAGTCAGAACTATCTGAAGTGATGCAAGATCAAGTTGAAAAGGAGGATTGTTGTTGTTCGTTGAGCTGGGTCTCTTTCTTGGAGGCATCGTGATCTAACAAGATCAGGAAAGAGAGGATCATAAGTCCTCTGAATTGAATCAAGAGATATGGGACAAGAGATATCTCATCAAGGCAAATATAGCATCATACTAAACGATAAAGCAGAAAGAAGTTATAAAGATAGAACATTTTATCGCTAGAGGAATGATCAAAGAATAACGCATATACGAGGATTTTCTACAAAGGATCGGCTCGAGAAATGCTCCCATAGTATTTCATGGTTCACTGCAGCGACGATTCGTTGTTTGGGATATTGGGTAAGTTTTAGGTATGCCGCATGCCACAGTCACTCCCAAGCACATGTTGGCTGTGTCTCGAATGAATATAGTTGGCCAGGCTATATTGACCCTAGACACGACTACATAACTGCCCAGGTTTAACCGCAGTGTACAACACCCATTTACTTATGTTTTGTTCTACCTGTAGTTACGGATTTCGACGGCTCGGCATACTTAAATACTTTTGAAAATACTTATATCTTGTAGGATACTTTTAGTTCAGAGCACTTAGGCCCCTTAGTGTTTATAGTTTTATACCATGTAAGGTTTGGTATACTCTGTTCACTATAAACAAGGGCTCTGATACCAATCTGTCACACCCCGAAAACCAAAGGCGGAAACGTTCCTGGGGTTGACTCCATGTTGTGTATCAAATCCAATGTACATAGTAATCACAGTAAACAACCATTACATTACATATATTTGAAAGTTTACATTTGGTTCAAAAGTAAAATGTACAAAGGTTATACATATATCATATGAACAAAAGAGACGAGTCTTCGGAGCACTCCATCTTCACCAAAAGATATCGCCGAGTACCTGTCTAACTTGGACCTGAGAATACAAGCAGTTTGAAAATCAACATAAAGCTGGTGAGTTCATAAGCGGTTTTGTTTTGTGAAAATGTATCGATTTCCTTTAGTTTTCTGAAAAGATTTGATATCCATGAAAATCCCATATTTTCTTATGTAAAGTAGTTAAGTTATCTTTCATTACAGTTCTGTTATAGATATAAGTTAACCCCAGGAAAATCCCATATTTTCCTAATTGTAAGATTGATTAGATAACACATAGTATAGTTTAATTCACAAAACTATAATTTAGACGAACTGTAAATAGAAAGTATTTCGAAAACCTTGGGACTACATCCCGAACCAGTTATAAGATAATTCGATAAAACCATGGGATCACTATCCCGAAAGTAGATATAAGATAGTTTGATAAACCATGGGATCACTAACCCGAAACTAGATATAAGATAGCTTAATAAAATCATAGGATTATCATCCCGTATAAGATTTAGTTTCAAAACCATGGGATTGCCATCCCGAACGAAATATAGACTCAAGATCATGGGATTATGATCCCGAACGAGATATAGACATAAAACCATGGGATTACCATCCCGAACAAGATATAGATTACAAGACCATGGGATTACCATCCCGAACGAGATATAGATTCTAAACAGATCCTAGCTGTGAATAGGTTTATATTAATACGTATTGTGAGTCGGGTAACCATACTGATACGACAACGAGACCTCCTTGACGTTAGTCAGACATCGAATGATATCCAGAATTTGTCACCCCAGGCGTGCCCGCCCAACTGTAGCTAGCAGTTAAGGTGTGGGATTGTCAGTCCCGAATAGATCTATTCACAAACTCTTCGCTCTCCCTCCAGGAGACTCTGGTTACACTTCCGGAGAGGATTTACTTGATCATCCATAAAGGGTAGTGACTATCTCACAAACTAGTATTAAACTATTCACAGGATTCTCATACGATAACAAACATACAAAGGCTTTAAGACATGATACAGTGAAAAATAGTTACATACAATGAGACTATCTGGTAAAACATTCAAACGATATAGAGATAAACTGAATCAGACATAGTTTATCTAATAACTTAATATAGATATCAATACTTGATATAAAGAGTAACATAGAATCCCAAATTATTCTCATAATAATTTTATTTGTTTGGTTATCTTCTTAACTAAAATCCCTTTAGTTGTAATTGATAAATCATTCCTTATGCTCAACATAATACATAAGGAGTAAAAGAATTTATAAGATTGCCAGATATTATTTGAAACACATAATTGTTATGATTTGAAAACAGTTTTGGTTTGCTTGTATTCCCCCCCTGAAAACAGTTAAAAACAGTGAAAAAGGCGTAGGGGTATGAACTCACCGGATGAGAAATGTGACGTTTTGGATGCTAAGAATTGATCTGAGGCTTGTAAATACACGAGGTTCCTAATTATAATGTAAAGATACACATTTGTATCTAATTAGGAATTAGATTGATTGTTGGATAGGGACAATTGCTTCTAGTCGCGAAAACACTCCGATACGAGTGTTTGGAGGGACCCGGGTGGCGTTTAGGGATGGAAAATTACACTAGGGACTTGGGACTTGAGTTTACTCCCCATGAGTAAACTTTTAAATGAGTTTACAACCACAAAACACACACATACATGAGTTTACGGCCGTAAACTCATGTGGGTGTGGTTTTGGGTGTTTAAATGGCTTAAATGGCTTACATGGACGTGGGAAATGATTCTAGGCTTTGATCTAAATGCATGGAATGGATTAAAATCACTAAAATGATTAATTTATGGGAGTTTACGGCCTAGCATAGGCTCCTGGCCGTAAACTCCTTAATCCTTATGAAAATGATGCTAAATGTTGTTAAAACCAATCACATGTGATTCTAAAAATTCCCACAAGCCTAGAAATGAGTTTATATGGGACATATGAGGGATTTATGGAGTTTACGGCCCATGAAACCCCCTTCATGGCCGTAAACTCTAATATATGGAGCTACAATGTGTTTCATGGTCTAAAACTTGCATAGAATGGCTTCTAAAATTCATCTAAAGGCTGTAGGGGTGTTTAGTTTGCATTCTAACACCAAAATTTTTGGAGTTTACGGCCCAAGAACAGGTCTTGGCTGTAAACTCTTAGAAATCCCACAAAATTTGTGTTTTAGGCCTTTAAAGTATTTTTGGTTGGTCCCTTGATTTATTCCAAGGCTTTTGGTGGTGTTGGATGGCTTTCTAACACTTTAGAATTGGATTTATGTCAATTTTTAGGGAGTTTACGGCCCAAGCACTATCCTTGGCCATAAACTCTTCTAAGTCCCCCAAAATTTATGTTTCAAGTGTCCAAATGCTAATACCAAGGCCCTATAATTCATATCTAAGCCATAGAGGTGATTTGGAAGGATTTAAAGACATGAAAAACACCATTTTCATGAGTTTACGGCCCAAGCTTATGCCTTGGCCGTAAACTCCTTCAAAGTCCACAAAATTATAGTTTTAGGTGTTCTAAGTCCATATCTTGAAGTCCCTTAGCCATATCTAAACTCCATTTGAGTCTAGGAAGGAGTTTAAGGGCTAAAAACCCTTCAAAATGGTGTTTACGGCCTAGGCTGCCTCCTGGGCCGTAAAATCACATATATTGCCCAATTTCATGATTAAGTGTCTAATTTGGAAGCTAAACATGCTATAGATTAAGGCTAGGAAGATACCTTAAGGATTTGAAGCCTTAAATTTGAGTTTTGGACACTTAATCTTTGGATTTAGGAGAGAGGTTAGAGAGAGAGTAGAGAGAGAAGGAAAAAGTTTCAAATGAGTGCTAAAACATGTTTATATAGTTCCTAAAACTTGGACACGGTGGAATTCTACCCGATACTGGCCTTAAACGATGCTTTGGGTCGTACCCGATTGAGTTTTCGTCACCTGACGAGGATATTTCTAAAACTTATGTAATAAATGTTTTGGGCTAAATTTATGAGTTCCTAAATGATTTGGACCCTCATTGAATGAAAATAAATATAAAATTTTAGTTAACTAAGCCCAAAAACGATAACGGGACATTTCGATTTCCGACGAGTTATACGGGTAGAATGGGTTTTCGGCGATGAACAACTTCGGGTTGTTACATATGATCACTGGCATGTTTAACTTGTATTCCCCCCCCCCTATAAAACATGTTAAAACATTTAAAAGGTTCATTCAGGGGTATGAACTCACCTGGCGTAAGTAGGTCCGACGAAGGTGCTTCCGAATAGAGTATCTTTTCATGAATGGATTCTCACGAGGGATTTCTATAATCGCCTCACATATACTAGTCATGTATATTTAAGGTGGGGAGGACTATTGACTGAGCGACCCCTCCCTAAATCCACAACCAAACAAGGAACAGGAAATGAGGCGGCATTCGCTCACTCTAGGTCTGTCCATCTTAAATATAAATGGTTGTAACGTATATGTTTAGCCATTATAGTTTTACCTAATGAATTTTAAATTTTATAACAGTGTTGCGAATTTCGCCTTACTGGGAAGAATTTACACTTGAATTAGTCTTTTGTTGTTCTTTGCTTAGTTATCCGAGATCGAGAGACGTACCAAAAATCTAACGAGTTCCTTGCTGCTTCTCCCTAAGCAGTAGTGTCAGGCTCCTTCTGTGTTTTTGTCTTTCTCTTCGGTTGGGCAGTCCCTCTTGAAGTGTCCCATTTTACCACATAGGTGGCAAACTGTACGGGTCGCCACATTGGTGGTTGATGTAATGAACTCAACCGGGGTTCTGCAGACGCGAGCAGTATGCCCCAACATGTGGCACCTAGCACAATAGAGCTCTCGGCAGGCACCATGATGATGGTAGCTACACTTGCTGCAGTGGTGAAGGTCTCCTAGGTACGGTCTTCTTGGAGTAGGGAGGGAAGGATTGACAGGGGTATAAACTGCCTCAGCTCGTTGTCCTTCAGAAGGGCCTTGAGCCGAGGTACTTCCCTCCTCGATCTTGAGTTTTCTCTTTAGTGGGTTCAGTGGGGCTTCTCGGGTGGCTGAGTGTGGAAGTGTTGGTTGCTTCTGTCTATTGCCAGGATTGGAAATCCCGATAGGGCCCTTGCTAACATTGGCGGTGTTAGTGTTCAGGTGAGCCATGACAGCTGCTACGACTGCTAAGACTGCAGCTTGGAACGTAGCTTCATCGAATAAGAGAGCAGGTTTCTTGCTTGTGGTTTGATTACGCTTCTTCGGTGGCATGGTTTTCCTACAGAAAAAGGAATAGAAGGTAATGAGAGACGATGGTTAACCCTGGACATTTCTGTCCTGAACGTATTAGGCATAAATTCTTCCCGTGCCTCGGGTACTGGTTGTCTGAGTGTCGACCTACATCCCTATGATGTAGTCCTGGTAATCGAAGTGGGTGTATGAGTATCGGAAAAAGGCCATAAGATGTGAGTTGTTCCTACTAAGTTAGCCTTATACTGGAGAAGGTTTCACTCTCCGGCCTGGAGAGATTTGAGAACGGTTCGGAACGAAACTACGGAAAGAGAGGCTCATGAAAACTCATGGCTAAGCACTCTCAATAAAGGTGCGGGGATCTGCCTTAATCGTGTATCTGGCAACGGGAATCGGCGATTTACCTAACACATAGCGTGAGTAGTGTAACCACTAACTCACTAAATTGTATTATTTTAGGGGTGAATTATCGTGACGAGTACGAGGAAAAGACAATTCTCGGGTTTCATGTACCGGCTCCCGCTGTCTGTCTCGTGTCTTTGACTGGAATCGGCGTTGGTTTCCTTCGGGTAGTTTCCTAGGGTTCTCTTCTCGTATGGACATATTGAATTTCTACTCCACCTTTCTTCTGATTCCAACTCTGGGTGTCATCACTTCATGATGGATGACTGGGAATTTCTGAAGTTTAGGCGAATCTCTCACCGTTGTCCCTAAAAGATATGGGCACTTGGTGAATTCAGTAGTCCCAACCCAGTTCATTTATTTCCGAGCGGGAAATCTTCTCAGTGAACCTCCTCGGGGTCGGAATCAACTCTTCTGTCAAGCACTAAAGTGAGTAGGGTTTTCTACAGGGTTCGCGTGAGAATGGAAATGTCTAAAGAATCCTAAGAGATTATTAACATTTCACTGGATGATCTATATCGAGTCCTGCTACGATTACACAGGGTATACAAATCATATATAGCTTAGATCCGATAGGCCTTCGAATATGTGATACTACTCTAGAACCACATCCCAACGAGGAAAAGGAAATAGAGCAAAACCACACATTCTTAGCCTATGGGGTCCTTATTATATATAACCTTGGGAGTACACCCTCTGTAGTTGTAGGTACATCAATAAGGATCCTTTTAGTTATTCACGCAAGGTTGTCTATGCATCCTAAAATACCCATATGGTATTTTAAATTCTTGTTTGTTTCTTATCTTCTGAATATGATTCTGGAATTAGTGTGGATCTTTTAGCGTTCTAAAATACTCCTATAGTATTTTAACTTTATGATTGGCTCTAGCATTCCTAGTTGGTAAGTTTCAGACCTGTTGTACACCACTATCACTCCCGAGCAAACGTTCATCGCATCTCGGATAAATGTAGTTGATCAGGTTACATTTATCCCAGCTTACGATTACATAACTGCCCAGGTTTGACGGCAATGCTCAACATCTGAAGACTTTTATTATTGTCCTTCTTGTGATACTTTTGTTCGAGTGTTTAGATTTTGGATGTTATTATACTTTGGTAAAATATGGTTATATTTTAAACTATAATTCTTGGTCAGAGTGTTTTATCCCATTGTGTTTATAAGTTGTATATCTTTTGTGAATTGATATACTTAGCTCACTATAGACAATGCTCTGATACCAATCTGTCACACCTCAAAACTGGAACGGCGGAAACATTCTGGGGTGGATGACGTCATGTCAAGTATCACAAAACATGCATCATAGTAATCAAAGTACAACAAAACATTGCATTAATAGAATAATTTTACATGGTTACATTACAATGTATCAAAGTAATACAAGTAATAGAATAAATACAGCATGGTACTAAGCTATCTTCATCAACAGCTCCGGGGATGTACCTGTCTAATGCTAACCTGAGAATACAAGTTATTTGAAAAGCGAGTATCCACATTTTTACAAATGTTGGTGAGTTCATAAGCATTTGGTGACATTTCATTCAAATAACTTAATAAAGTAATAGTTTAAGAGATTTCAATGTATTAGAGTCCTTTCTAGAAAATCCTATATTTTCCTTAAACAAAGCAGCCTTCTACCAAGACTGGTCAGTGATGTGTGGTAAAAAGTAGTTTTCCCTAAGTTGCTATCATTATCAAAATACTGAAGTTGATTATTGAGGAAAAGCAAACGACGTCAAGGAATATCATATGCCTCAGCAGTGAGGACTGCTGACTAAGGCAAGGAACCATAGACTCCAGGAAAGTATCAAACGAACGACACGCCTGGTTCAGTCTAACAAGTGAACACACAGACCCCAGAAGGTACCAAATGCAAGGTACAACTAGTAAGGTCCAAAACAATGAATAGAGACCATAGACAATATCAAAATGAAAGATACGTCTAGCGAGGTCTAAAACAGTGAACATAGTGAATACAGTGGATACAGACCCCAGACAGCATCAAATGAAGGATACGTCTTGTGAGGTCAGAACAGAGGAGACAGACCCCAGACAGTATCAAATGAAAGATACGTCTTGTAAGGTCAAAACAGTGTGACTCTGAAAATGAGTTACCAGCATACAGTGTAAATAGTTGGCGAAATACCGTTACCTTAAAGCCATGAATTATAAGGTAACCCGGGATACTCGTAACCATACTATCCGACACTAGAGTACCAGACGCCCTACAAGCATCTATATAATGTGACATTTGTCACCCATTGGCTTGGTGAGCCATGGACTGTAGCTAGCAGTCAGGGTGCGGGGGTGTCAATCCCGTATAGATCTCTACACATAATGTCCGCTCTCCCTACAAAAGACTCTGGTTACCAACTAGACGACGAAGAAGGCCGTGTCCTGAAGATGCATCCCAAATAGTGGGTTTCTAATGAAAGTGCTGAACTATAGGTAGAGACTTCCCAATAGTGGGTTTCTAATGTAAGTGTAGACTTGAGGTAGAGACTCTTAACTGAACTGACTGAAGTAACCCGTATGCCTAAGCTTGTATACATAGTATATAACTAATGAATCAAATGACCTTCGGATGGACATCCGATCCCACCAGACCACATCTCAACGAAGAAAAGGAAATAGGGCGGACAAACCTTCCTGAGTCCTTCAGTCATTATCTATATGCATCTATACAAGCACATACATACATCTAACTACAACTGAGTGTGTATCAAGTAGAAGTGATTCTTGTGATGTAGGAGTGTCTAATAAGTGAAGTAGGTGTGTCGAACAGGTATAAGCGTATCACGAAGTAGAGACGACACTAAATGAAGTAAGTGCGTATCAAGTATAAGTAGCGTAAGGCGATATCAAGTATAAGTGAAGTAGAATCGTATCACTAAGTAAGAGTGTGAATAAGTATAAGCGTCATCAGGTATAAGTGATTTCAGGTATAAGTGAAAGCGTTACAGAGTAGGAGTATAAAATAAGTATAAGCGAAGCAGCGGTATTTAACAAGTAAAGTATACGTCAAAAAGGGAATGTTTGATGAAAAACCTTTATACTCGGGAAAATCACAATTTGTATTCTTTTGTAAAAACATGTTTGAAAGCCTTTGGAAATCCTTCATAAAACAGTTTAGAATGAATTTAGATAAAACAGTACAAGTAAGAGTTTTGAATTAAATGAAAATCTTTTAGAAAACCATTATAGTGTCCTACTCAATAAAACAGTGTACAGTATCGTAAAATCTTGTGCATGCGGGTTATCAATCACATGTGGTTGATATGATCACTGACATGTTTAACTTGTATTTCCCCCTATAAAACCTGTTAAAACATTTAAAAGGTTCATTCAGGGGTATGAACTCACCTGGCGTAAGTAGGTCCGACGAAGGTGCCGTTTGGGCGTTCAGTGTCACGCAAGGACTCGAACACACACACAATGACCTATTTAACATATGGTAACATATGTTCACATACAATTAGCATATATAATACTAAATAAACACATATACGCGCTCACAGGAGCGGAAAACACTTTGGCTAAGTGTTTGGGTGTCTCGGGTAGCGTATAAGGGTGTGTATGGCTAAGGAATGGAGTCTACCTTCCAAGACTAAACCCTTATCAACTAGTTTACGGCCCAGGGATCTCTCACCATGAGTTTATGGCTGTAAACTCATGGTGATGGGTTCTAGGGTGTTTAAGGCTTCTACTAGCATCATAGAATTATTCCAAGCACTTTTCCTAAAAGGCATGAGTGGGTTTGAGGCTCCTAAGGGCACTTTATAGGAGTTTACGGCCTAGAGACACTCCTATGGGAGTTTACGGCCGTAAACTCTCAATCTTTGAGTTAAGTGAAGTTTTAAGCCCCTATTTCCTTTCTAGCAATTTCTAATGAAGTGTGATGCTATTTTGGGGGTTTAAATCTAACATTTGCATGAGTTTGGGGAGTTTACAGCCTAGGTACTTGCTTGGGCCGTAAAATCCAAGTCACCCCATATTTCCTTGTGTTTAAGCCCTTCAATCCTTCCTAGCATTTTATAGAAATAGCCTATGGTCATTTGGGGGGGGGGCAAAAACCACATTTTGGGCATGTTTTGGGGAGTTTACGGCCTTGGTATAGCCCTGGGCCGTAAACTCCTTTTTATCCTTCATTTTTATGTGTTTAAGTGATCTAAAGCCAAAGAACTAAGCCCTTAATTTATATGCTAAGCCCTAGTGTGGTTTGGGAGTGTTTTGGAGGCATTTTAACAAGGTTTTGAGGGGTTTACGGCCTAAGCTTGTGCTTGGGCCGTAAACTCACTTTTATGCCCTAAATCATTGTGTTTTGATGTTTAAACACTCCTAGGCTAGATCCCTAATTAGTTTCCAAGCTTAAGGGCAAGTTTAGAGGCATGTTTGGCACCATTTTAGGGGTTTACGGCCCTAGAGTGTTCCTGGGCCGTAAACTCCTTATCCCATGCCTTCTTGGATGGTTTTTGGGCTATAATTACAGCTAGTAATGTTTAGAACAAGCTAGGGTAAGTGGACTTACAATTTGGAAGCGTTTGGTTGCGGATTCGGGGCGAAAACGGGTCTAGAGAGAGAGTGTAAAAAGTCTCCAATGGACTCCACTCACCCCTATATAGGGTTCATAGTCGGGGCTCAGTGGAATTCTACCCAATACTGCCGTTAAACGGGGCTTTTGGTCACACCCGATTTAGTGGTCGTAACAATAAAACTTAACATTTTCCAAATGAATGGAAATGTGTGTCCTGTGTTTTTATTTCCTTTTATCACGAATTAACGGCATGTTAAAGGTAATCAAATGGAATGTTTATTAAATTGACGCCCTCTAATTAACGGAACATTTATACAGTGGAATATTCCGTTAACGGTAACGGGGAATTGTAACGGGACAACTTGGGTTGTCACATATATATATATATATATATATATATATATATATATATATATATATATATATATATATATATATATATGGCTAGGTTCATGTGTTTCTTGCATTTATTGTGTGCTAGAATTCACATATCATTAATATTAATAAATGTATAGGGAGAAACTATTTAAACAATAGTTAAACTATTAAATTTTAAACATGATTTACTTTGTAAATTAAATTCTAAAGGCATTTTAAATTTATTTATGTGATGCATATTTCAATAGGTATCAAAAGAAATGAAAATAATTTTGCCACTTGTCATTTTCTCAATCATTTTAACAAATGTCATTTTCTATAATTTTTAAAATTGTTATTTACCACTTGTCAATTTTTTGGGATTTCAATTTTTTTAAAATAAATTTCCAAAAAATTTTAATGGGTTATATATATGTAAGTTTATCATTCTATTAATTTCATAATAAAATCTCATAAATGCTCCAAATGATATGATTTCTTTCATAAATGCTTTAAAAGATTACATTTTGTGATGAATAACATTATTTTATAAAATATTTAATGTTTATATATATTCATATTATATTTTTATTTTTAATAAACCCGTGTGATAGACGGGTCTAGCACGTAGTGTGTGTATATAATTGATGGTTTATTACTATTATCGTTGGTTTTATAGCAACCTTAAATATTATAGTATCTCTAGATATAAAAAGTTAAATCTTGTCTTTACACGTAATATATATATATATATATATATATATATATATATATATATATATATATAGATATAGCTAGGTTCATGTGTTTCTTGCGTTTATTTAGTGCTAGAATGCACCAATAGGTATTTATAAAATTAAATAATTATTTAATTAATAAATATTATTATTAAATGATTTCCATAATTGTATCTATATTAAATGATATCCATAATTACAATTCTCTTTTTATGGAAACTAATTAAATTTGTTATTAATGTCAGTGATAACATTCTTTCAAAATGAATTCCTTTCTAGGTTTTCATGTATGGGTTCGTGTTTTATTTATGGACTCACTCATTTAAAATACAATAAAGTTAAATAGAATATGAAGAACGATAGTGTATTCTACTAGAATATACACGCATTAGGTTAAAATATACTCTCGTTCTTCTATAATAAACTTTCATGCTACTAGAATACACTCCCGTTCTTTAACTATCAGAAGAGTTGTTGATATTTGATACCCATATAATATCATCCATTAGAAAATATTTATATTAAAATCTAGACATCAAACGAATGTATAAATCCTAGCCCTCACAAAAACACTTTTGTTCATGTCAAGATACTAACTAAGCGTCTAGTTCTTTTAAAGTTGTCTTTAGATACCTATTGAAATATCCCTCACATAAATAAATTTATAATATCATTAGAATTTCATTACAAAGTAAATCATGTTTAAATTTTAATAGTTTAACTATTGTGTAAATAGTTTCGTCCCCATTCATTTATTAAATGTTAATGATATGTGATGTACTAACATTTTAATAACAAGAGTTCAAAATATTCCATTACAAAATATATGGTCATTATTAAAATTCTATTTTCTTCCATTCTACGTTACACCCCCCCCCCCCCCCCGCCCACACACACACACACACACACACACACACACACACACACATATATATATATATATATATATGAAACAGTGGATGACATATTAACGGTTTAACTATTAGAGATATTGATATTTGACTCCAATATAACATTATCTGATTGAAACTATTTAGATTAAAATATTTACATTAAAATGAATGTGGTATACAAGTTTTTAGTTTTATACTAGACTCTAACAAATGGATTATACACGAGGAAGTAAAAATTAATAACAAAACACGATTGAACGAAACTATCAGTCCTCACATTTACTATAGCACTTGAGTTTAAATCTTGATACAAACAAAGTAAGTAATTCAATTAAACTAATATTTTGATACTTATTCAAACATCCCCCACATAATTAAAGTTAAAATATCTTTTTAAATCTATTTCAATGTAAAACAAGTTTAAAGTTTAATAGTTTAACTGTTGTGTAAATAGTTCCGTCCCAAAGTTCTAAAAGATTATCAAAGCTAAATGATCTATTAGGTTGTAACATTTTAGTAAAATAAGATTTCAATGTCTTCCAATACAAAGTATATCGTCATCTAAAAATTTTATGTTCCTCCTTTCTATGTAATTAATCAAAATCTAATTTGAGGTAGAATGTACAACATAGACGCACACAATGAAACATTACCCATAATTTATGGTTATTGAATAAAATCCTACGTCGTTTTTAAATTTTTGTATGCGGGATAATATTCTATCATAATTTCATTTGTATATGTTTTTGTATTCTCTAATGTAACAAATACAATATTTTTCTAGTCATAAATGAAATACATTTATTCACTTATAACACAAAATGGATGGAAGTTTAGCTTTCAATATTTAATTGAAAACAAGACCAAAAACAAGATAAAAAGTAGAAAACGATTAACAAAATTTATATATCATGTTACGTGAGAAGTTAATAAGCATAGATTGTTGAACTTTATATCTTCATCATAACAAACTTCTAGAACATGTTAAGTGTTCATAGCATTTCACCAAATTGTTTTATATTTCTATAAATATTTGATGAATTGCCATGAACATTAGCATATTATAGCAACTTATCTCAACCTATTGAACTTGCTCTCAACTTCATTACATCGTATATTCACTTTCATAGTAAGCAAATAATATTTTCAACATTATTGTTGGATGCAAGAGTAATGTGAACGAAAATGTTTGATGGTTTACATATTCTAACAAATATTATATATCAAGTAGATTCTACACGAGAAAGGCATACTAGATAACAAAACAACATCAAACGAATGTATAAGTCCTAGCCCTCACAAAAACACTTTTGTTCATGTCAAGATACTAACTAAGCGTCTAGTTCTTTTAAAGTTTTCTTTAGATACCTATTGAAATATCCCTCACATAAATAAATTTATAATATCATTAGAATTTAATTACAAAGTAAATCATGTTTAAATTTTAATAGTTTAACTATTGTGTAAGTAGTTTCGTCCCTATACATTTATTAAATGTTAATGATATGTGATATACTAACATTTTAATAACAAGAGTTCAAAATATTCCATTACAAAATATATGGTCATTATTAAAATTCTATTTTCTTCCATTCTACGTTACACCCCGACCCCCCATACACATACATATATATATATATATATATATATATATATATATGAAACAGTGGATGACATATTAACGGTTTAACTATTAGAGATGTTGATATTTGACTCCAATATAACATTATCTGATTGAAAGTATTTAGATTAAAATATTTACATTAAAATGAATGTGGTATACAAGTTTTTAGTTTTATACTAGACTCTAACAAATGGATTATACACAAGGAAGTAAAAATTAATAACAAAACACGATTGAACGAAACTATCAGTCCTCACATTTACTATAGCACTTAAGTTTAAATCTTGATACAAACAAAGTAAGTAATTCAATTAAACTAATATTTTGATACTTATTCAAACATCCCCCACATAATTAAAGTTAAAATATCTTTTGAAATCTATTTCAATGTAAAACAAGTTTAAAGTTTAATAGGTTAACTGTTGTGTAAATAGTTCCGTCCCAAAGTTCTAAAAGATTATCAAAGCTAAATGATCTATTAGGTTGTAACATTTTAGTAAAAAAAGATTTCAATGTCTTCCAATACAAAGTATATCGTCATCTAAAAATTTTATGTTCTTCCTTTCTATGTAATTAATCAAAATCTAATTTGAGGTATAATGTACAACATAGATGCACACAATGAAACATTACCCATAATTTATGGTTATTGAATAAAATCCTACGTCGTTTTTAAATTTTTGTAAGCGGGATAATATTCTATCATAATTTCATTTGTATATGTTTTTGTATTCTCTAATGTAACAAATACAATATTTTTCTAGTCATAAATGAAATACATTTATTCACTTATAACACGAAATGGATGGAAGTTTAGCTTTCAATATTTAATTGAAAACAAGACCAAAAACAAGATAAAAAGTTGAAAACGATTAACAAAATTTATATATCATGTTACGTGAGAAGTTAATAAGCATAGATTGTTGAACTTTATATCTTCATCATAACAAACTTCTAGAACATGTTAAGTGTTCATAGAATTTCACCAACTTGTTTTATATTTCTATAAATATTTGATGAATTGCCATGAACATTAGCATATTACAGTGTAACAACCCGAAGTTGTTCATCGCCGAAAACCCATTCTACCCGTATAACTCGCCGTAGATCGAAATGTCCCGATATCGTTTTTGGGTTTAGTTAACTAAAATTATATGTTTATTATCATTCAATAAGGGTCCAAATCATTTAGGAACTCATGAATTTAGCCCAAAACATTTATTTCATAAGTTTTAGAAACGTCCCCGCCGGGTGACGGAAACTTAATCGGGTACGACCTAAAGCCTCGTTTAAGGCCGGTATCGAGTAGAATTCCACCGTGTCCAAGTTTTGGTAACTATATAAACGTGTTAAAACTTTCATTTGAAGCTTTTTCCTTCTCTCTCTACTCTCTCTCTAACCTCTCTCCTAAATCCAAAGTTTAAGGGTCCAAAACTCAATTTTAAGGCCTCAAATCCCTAAGGTACCTTCCTAGCCTTAATCTATAGCATATTTGGCTTCCAAATTCGAGATTTAATCATGAAATGGGACACAATATATGAGTTTACGGCCCAGGAAGCCACCTAGGCCGTAAACACCAATTTGAAGGGTTTTAAGCCCTTAAACTCCTTCCTAAACTCAATTGGACATTAGATATGGCTAAAGGACTTTATGATATGGACTTAGAACATTTAAAACATGGATTTTATTGGAATTGAAGGAGTTTACGGCCAAGGCACAAGCTTGGGCCGTAAACTCATATTATTGGGGTTTTCTTGACCTTAAACCCTTCCAAATCACATATAAGGCTTAGATATAAATTGTAGAATATTGGTTTTAGCATTTGGACACTTGAAACATAAATTTTGAGGGGTTATTGTGATTTTACGGCCAAGGCAAGTTCTTGGGCCGTAAACTCCTTAAAATGTGGTATAAATTCATTTTTAAGTGTTGTTTAGCCCCTATAACACCCCTAAAGCCTTGGAACGAATTTTAGAAGTCGTTACAAACAAGTTTTTGGCATTAAAACACATGGATATACTCTCTAAGAGAGTTTACGGCCATGAGAAGGGTCTCATAGGCCGTAAACTCCAAAAAGCCTTTCAAAACTCCAAACAAATGCATATAAGGTCTAAAAACAATTTTAGCAATCACTTGTGATTTGTTTTAGCAACATTTAACACCATTTTCATGAGAATTAAGGAGTTTACGGCCAGGAGCCTATGCTAGCCGTAAACTCCCATAAATTAATCATTTTGGTGATTTAAATCCATTCCAAGCCTTTAGAACCAAACCTAGAAATATTCCCTTAAGTGTTACAAGCCATTTTTGCCCTTAACTCACCCCACCATGAGTTTATGGCCGTAAACTCATGGGTAGAGGGTCTTGTGGCCGTAAACTCCTTATGGAGTGTTCCTTTGATGTCCCAATTCGTTATCCTAGCTATATGTGTCCCTAAACGCCACCCGGGTCCCTCCAAACACTTGTATTGGAGTGTTTTCGCGACTAGAAACAATTGTCCCTATCAAATAATCAATCTAAGTCCTAATTAGATACAAATGTGTATCTTTACATTATAATTAGGAACCTCGTGTATTTACAAGCCCCGAATCAACTCTTGGCGTCAAAATCGACACATTTCTCGTCCGGTGAGTTCATACCCCTACGCCTTTTTCCGTGTTTTTCAATGTTTTCAGGGGGGGGGGGGGAATACAAGCAAAATATAACTGTTTTCAAATTATAACATTAACGTGTTTCAAATAATATCTGGCAAACTTATAAACTCTTTTACTTCTTATGTATTATGTTGAGCATAAGGAATGATTTATCAATTTCAACTAAATGGAATTTAGTTAAAAAAATAACCAAACTAATCAAATTATTATGGGAATAATTTGGGGTTCTATATTTCTCTTTATATCATGTACTGATATCTGTATAAAGTTATTAGATAAACTATGTCTGATTCAGTTTATCTCCGTATCATTTGAATGTATTGCTAGATAATTTCATAGTATGTATCTATTTACATTGTATCATGTCTTAAAATCTTTGTATGTTTGGTATCGTATGAGAATTATGTGAATAGTTTAATACTAGCCTGTGAGATAGTCACTACCCTTTATGGATGATCAGTAAATCCTCCCCGGAAGTGTAACCAGAGTCTCCTGGAGGGAGAGCGAGGAATTTGTGAATAGATCTATTCGGGACTGACAATCCCACACCTTAACTGCTAGCTACAGTTAGGCGGGCACGCCTGGGGTGACAAATTCTGTATATCGTCCGACGTCTGACTAACGTCAAGGAGGTCTCGTTTTCGTATCAGTATGGTTACCCGACTCACAATACGTATTAATATAAACTTATTCACAGCTAGGATTTTGTTAGAATCTATATCTTGTTCGGGATGATAATCCCATGGTCTTGTATCTATATCTCGTTCGGGATGATAATCCCATGATCTTGTATCTATATCTCGTTCGCGATGGTAATCCCATGGTTTTGAAACTAACTCTTATACGGGATGATAATCCCATGATTTTATCAATCTATCTTATATCTAGTTTCGGGATAGTGATCCCATGGTCTTTATCGAACTATCTTATAACTAGTTCGGGATGTTATTCCCAAGGTTTTCAAAATACTTTCTATTTACAGTTCGTCTAAAGTATAGTTTTGTATATTAAACTATACTCTGTGTTATTTAATCAATCTTGCATTTAGGAAAATATGGGATTTTCCTGGGGTTAACTTAAAACGTGTAACTGAACTGTAATGAAAGATAACGAAACTATTTAACATAAAAAAATGGGATTTTCTTGGATAACAAACCTTTTCGGAAATCTAAAGGAAACCGATACATTTTTCATAAAACGAAACCGCTTATGAACTCACCTGCTTTATGCTGATTTTCAAACTGCTTGTATCTCAGGTCCAAGTTAGACAGGTACCCGGTGATATCTTTTGGTGAAGACGGAGTGCTCCGAAGACTCGTCTCGTTTTGTTCATATGATATATGTATAACTTTTGTATAATTTACTTATGAATCAAATGTAAACTTTCAGATATATGTAATGTAATGGTTGTTTACTGTGATTACTATGTACATTGGATTTGATACACAACATGGAGTCAACCCCGGGAACGTTTCCGCCTTTGGTTTTCGGGGTGTGACAGATTGGTATCAGAGCCCTTGTTTATAGTGAACAGAGTATACCAAACCTTACATGGTATAAAACTATAAACATTAAGGGGCCTAAGTGCTCTGAACTAAAAGTATCCTACAAAATATAAGTATTTTCAAAAAGTGTTTAAGTATGCCGAGCTGTCGAAATCCGTAACTACAAGTAGAACAAAACATAAATAAATGGGTGTTGTACGCTGCGGTTAAACCTGGGTAGTCATGTAGTCGTGTCTAGGGTCAATATAGCCTGGCCAACTATATTCATTTGAGACACGGCCAACATGTGCTTGGGAGTGACTGTGGTATGCGGCATACCTAAAACTTACCCAATATCCCAAATAACGAATCGTCGCTGCAGCGAACCATGAAATACTATGGGAGTATTTCTCGAGCCGATCCTTTGTAGAAATTCTCGTATACGCGTTATTCCTTGATCATTCCTCTAACGATAAAATGTTCTGTCTTGATAACTCCTTTCTGCTTTATCGCTTTGTATGATGCTATATCTGTCTTGAAGAGATATCCTCTATTTCCTATCTCTTGATTCAATTCAGAGGGCTTATGATCCTCTCTTTCCTGATCTTTTTAGATCAAGATGCCTCCAAGAAAGAGACCCAGCACAAGGAACAACAACAACCCTCCTCCGCCACCACCTCCTATACAAATTGATTTGGAAACACTTCAGGCAACCATTTCCGCTACCATATCAGATCTCTTACCTCAACTGAACTCTAGGGGTTCGGGAGGTGAAACCCAAAACCCAGATGGTAGCCAGGGACACCAAAAAGGGGGTTCCTATAAAGACTTCATGAACGCAAAACCGACATTCTTCGTTGGCACAGGGGTTGTCATTGCCTTAACCCGATGGTTCGAGAGAATCGAATCAATCTTTGAAATATGTGGCTGTTCGGAGTCTGATAGAGTCAAGTTTGCCGCCTGCACCTTCCTGGACAAAGCCCTGTCTTGGTGGAACGGCCGAGTCAAATCCTTAACTTTACCTGTAGCCAATGCTATGGGTTGGGAAGCTATGAAGGAGCTTCTTCTCGCAGAATATTGCCCTCGGGGCGAACTCCAGAAGCTAGAACACGAACTTTGGAACCTTAAGATGAAGGGTTCTGACATAGCTGCTTATACCTCAAGATTCGATGATCTGGCGTTACTCTGTCCGGGAATGGTCACCCCGGAGAGTAAAAAGATAGAGAGGTTCATCTGGGGGTTGACCCAGCCAACAAAGGGGAATGTCTTGGATGCGAAGCCAGACACATATGACAGTGCTAAATGTCTTACGAAAATCTTGATCGACCACGAAGACAACTCTGATGAGGAAGCTACCACCCCCGAGCCGGTCGCGAGTAGAGGCGGAAGCAAAAAGAAATCCTGGAACAAAATGAAGGCTTAGAGTACGCAAGGGTCTTCTAAGAAACAGCAAACGGTAGCAGTCCATGCTGCTACTGCCCCTGTTGCTGTTTCAGCTGTCGGTTCCACAGCCCAAACTCCCGCCAGTGGATACACTGGTACCCTTCCTTGGTGTGGTAAGAGCAACTACCACCACCGCATTCCTGGTCCATGTCGCGAAAGGATCTGCGACAACTGTGGCAATAAGGGCCATCTTGCGCGCACCTGCAGAAAACCAGCCAAGTCATCGAACCAATCATCTGGAGCGGGAATTAGTCCGGCCTGTTACAATTGTGGTGAAGCTGGGCACTTCAAAAGGAATTGCCCCAAGACAGCTACAACCACTGATCCCTCTGCCGCCGCAGGTATATTTCTCTTTGATAATTCTTATACCTGCAACTCTTTTCGATTTTTGGGTGCAAAAAGGGAAACCCGTTATCTATCTATTCGAACATTTTCTAAACTCAATCCTTCGTTTGTAATCGAAATGGGTACCGTCGAGACGACTAACTAGTGAGATAGAGAACACTAACTTCGTACCTATAGATTAAATCCTTAGTCCGGAGGACTACTCAGTTCCATTCGACTTAAAAGGGGGAAAACTTTCCATGAAAATACTTTGATGCTATGTTTAACATGAAATGACCGAGTCTCACTCATGTTGTTATCCTTGGTTCCGAAAGGGTCGCTCGTTTAGATCTTTTCCTCAACCCGGTTCTTGTGACTTTCGGCATCAAACCTTCGTATCATTCCATGCCTTAGAACTTAAAAGTTTTCCCGATATGAATTACCACTCATCCCTCGTTTCTGTGATCATTGAGAAACGGGATGTTAGCGGCTCTTCCCTCTAAATGTCTTTCCCGAAGGATTCCCGGGAATTTCTTTCGAATGTCTAGTTTAGCTCCACATCAAACCTTTTGAGATCTTCGTAGAAATCGATTCTGCAATCTTCAAATCTCGGATGCCCTTAGAGCTTGGTAACATCTATCTAGACCATCACGTCTCGAATCCTTAGGAGCGTCTGCCCAACGAAACCCTAGTGATTCCTTTGAGGAAACCGAAGTCGTTCAGGGTTGGAACTTCCATGAGAAAACAGATTGATATCGTAGATTGAGAGAGAGTCAATGTACGAAACAAAGACACGTCCCGATAATGAGAATTCGTTAGAACGCCCAGCAGAAACATGATTCCACTTGAGAAAGTGAAGATCCGAGGCAACAAATCCATTCGTGTCTCATCCCAATCCGTGATCTATATCCTATATCCTATTCTTTGAATTTCGGGACGAAATTCCCTCTAACGGGGGGATAATGTAACAACCCGAAGTTGTTCATCGCCGAAAACCCATTCTACCCGTATAACTCGTCGTAGATCGAAATGTCCCGATATCGTTTTTGGGTTTAGTTAACTAAAATTATATGTTTATTATCATTCAATAAGGGTCCAAATCATTTAGGAACTCATGAATTTAGCCCAAAACATTTATTTCATAAGTTTTAGAAACGTCCCCGCCGGGTGACGGAAACTTAATCGGGTACGACCTAAAGCCTCGTTTAAGGCCGGTATCGAGTAGAATTCCACCGTGTCCAAGTTTTGGGAACTATATAAACCTGTTAAAACTTTCATTTGAAACTTTTTCCTTCTCTCTCTACTCTCTCTAACCTCTCTCCTAAATCCAAAGTTTAAGGGTCCAAAACTCAATTTTAAGGCCTCAAATCCCTAAGGTACCTTCCTAGCCTTAATCTATAGCATATTTGGCTTCCAAATTCGAGATTTAATCATGAAATGGGACACAATATATGATTTTACGGCCCAGGAAGCCACCTAGGCCGTAAACACCAATTTGAAGGGTTTTAAGCCCTTAAACTCCTTCCTAAACTCAATTGGACACTAGATATGGCTAAGGGACTTTATGATATGGACTTAGAACATTTAAAACATGGATTTTATTGGATTTGAAGGAGTTTACGGCCAAGGCACAAGCTTGGGCCGTAAACTCATATTATTGGGGTTTTCTTGACCTTAAACCCTTCCAAATCACATAAAAGGCTTAGATATAAATTGTAGAATATTGGTTTTAGCATTTGGACACTAGAAACATAAATTTTAAGGGGTTATTGTGAGTTTACAGCCAAGGCAAGTTCTTGGGCCGTAAACTCCTTAAAATGTGGTATAAATTCATTTTTAAGTGTTGTTTAGCCCCTATAACACCCTAAAGCCTTGGAATGAATTTTAGAAGTCGTTACAAACAAGTTTTTGGCATTCAAACACATGGATATACTCTCTAAGAGAGTTTACGGCCATGAGAAGGGTCTCATAGGCCGTAAACTCCAAAAAGCCTTTTAAAACTCCAAACAAATGCATATAAGGTCTTAAAACAATTTTAGCAATCACTTGTGATTTGTTTTAGCAACATTTAACACCATTTTCATGAGAATTAAGGAGTTTACAGCCAGGAGCCTATGCTAGGCCGTAAAATACCATAAATTAATCATTTTAGTGATTTAAATCCATTCCAAGCCTTTAGAACCAAACCTAGAAATATTCCCTTAAGTGTTACAAGCCATTTTTGCCCTTAACTCACCTCACCATGAGTTTACGACCGTAAACTCATGGGTAGAGGGTCTTGTGGCCGTAAACCCTTTATGGAGTGTTCCTTTGATGTCCCAATTTGTTATCCTAGCCATATGTGTCCCTAAACGCCACCCGGGTCCCTCCAAACACTTGTATTGGAGTGTTTTCGCGACTAGAAACAATTGTCCCTATCAAATAATCAATCTAAGTCCTAATTAGATACAAATGTGTATCTTTACATTATAATTAGGAACCTCGTGTATTTACAAGCCCCGGATCAACTCTTGGCGTCCAAATCGACACATTTCTCGTCCGGTGAGTTCATACCCCTACGCCTTTTTCCGTGTTTTTCAATGTTTTCAGGGGGGAATACAAGCAAACTATAACTGTTTTCAAATTATAACATTAACGTGTTTCAAATAATATCTGGCAAACTTATAAACTCTTTTACTCCTTATGTATTATGTTGAGCATAAGGAATGATTTATCAATTTCAACTAAATGGATTTTAGTTAAGAAAATAACCAAACTAATCAAATTATTATGGGAATAATTTGGGGTTCTATATTTCTCTTTATATCATATACTGATATCTGTATAAAGTTATTAGATAAACTATGTCTGATTCAGTTTATCTCCGTATCATTTGAATGTATTGCCAGATAATTTCATAGTATGTATCTATTTACGCAGTATCATGTCTTAAAATCTTTGTATGTTTGGTATCGTATGAGAATTCTGTGAATAGTTTAATACTAGCTTGTGAGATAGTCACTACCCTTTATGGATG